>NW_009615626.1:34869-48517 GCF_000690535.1 Cariama cristata
TGCAGCAGTCTGGGTTTGAAGCGGAAAGTGAGAAACCTCTGCCAGGTCCCTTGCTGTTGTCGCACAACGGTTGCTGTGCGGTGTATGATGGGGTTGGAGCTGTAATTCCTTCAGCCCTGAGGCTGAAGGAGCAGCTGTGAAGGTTACCAGATTAACAATTGGTTCCCCTCCATTTTCCTTTCAGATTTTTTTCCCTTGAGATCACGCTACAATTTGCTTTGTGCCCAGCTCTTTCTCTTAATTAGTCTAGTTGGATCGTTAAATTGATGTTGAGAAACTAAGGAAATCCTTCCTTTTGCTGGTGTCAGCTGCCTCCACATACCCAGCCCTGAAAATGGGAACAACATAATTCATCCCCTTCGTAGTGGAGAAAAAAGGGTTATGTAGTTATCTGTAAGGAAGGGAAAAGTGATGATAACCTAGAGTGAGCAAACACTAAAAAAAAGGGGGGGTGGGTTTAGTAACTTGGACACTATAAAGGCTGTAATCAAGGGGACTAGTAATAAAGGCTGCAAGTATTTCTGGTCAATGAAGGTCAATGCTTTCAAGAGACTGAGATGGCCTATTTAGGGGAATAACTTGTGGCTATAGAATTTGTGCTTTCCAGACAGATGGACATCACGGCAGATGCTTATCTACTGCGAGCAGGGCTCTCGTGATCTCTCTTCTCGGAAAAACAGAGGTCTAAAGTGTGACTGCCGTAGGGTCTGGTCAACCTCCGGCAAAGTTAAGAGATACAGAGCTCTGTAAAAATACCTTTTTGAATATGGTGTGGATTTTTACTGTGTGTGGAGCCAGCCTAGGTTTTGGAAGGTCTAATAGGTCCTAATTATTCGAAGATAATTTACTTTTGTTTGTAAACCAGATGGCTTGACAAAAATGAAGATGATGGTCAGATTGTCCGAGAATTAGTGCCTGCTGGGGAGTCACCAATGCTAAAAAGTGAGTTTAACTTGGAAAAAAGTTCTGGGTTTGAGCTGTATGTGCATGTATTTACCTGCTTTATTCTACTAAATAATTCATGTCAGTTCACAGTAAATCTACTGGGCTTTTTTTGCCATTCTTATGCAAGAAGCTGCAGTAGGTCACTGGGGGGGAAATGCCTCTGACCCTTAAATCCTAGTTTATGAATGGGATTAATTTGCATAAAAGAGAATAATTGCAACATTATATATGTAGAAAGAAACTTTGATTTTTAATGTCGTGATTTGTTTAAGAATTGCTTTCTTATATAGCTTTCCCTGAAGGATATTGAATTGCCATTGCTTTAGTAGAGTAAATTCTGTCAAATAACTTTGTGTTGCCAGAAGAAAATCACCAGAAAGATTACACTGTCCTTTTCTGGAGAGCCAGGGCTCTCATACTACAATTTTCTTTAGAAAACAGTGCTTAGAGAGCTCAGATTGAGTTGCTTTTTGTTTTGTTTTAGAAAAAAAGTCAAAGCTATTGAGTTAAATTGTACGTATAAAAAAAGTGAAATCACCTCACTTGCCTAAGTTGGTGATCATTTAACAGTGAGAGGGAGAGTATTTTCTGCTTATTAGTGTAACTGCTGCATCTCTTATGTTTTGGTGAATAACTCTAAGGTGTGACATCTTATGGAGGGCGGCCCTAGGATGTCAGATGCACGAATGGAAGAGCAAAGTCCTTTCTGTGTTTGTAGCTGGAGCCCTCCTCCTCTATATCTGTTTGAAACCAATTGCCTGGCTGAGCACTGGAAATGCCACTCACGTGTCTGTGTTTTGTACATTGATCTCACTTTAGATGTCAGTTATCACATCAGCGTGAAGACAGGAGATATCCCCGGTGCCAGCTCAGACTCCAAAGTTTTCATCAAACTCTACGGTGAAAAAGCAGACTCCAGCAAAGAGGCTCTCTTAGTCTCTGATAATGATCTAGGCAATTATTTTGAACGTGGTCGAGTGGATGAGTTTACTATAGATACAATGGATATTGGGAAGGTAAGAATTAATTGCAGGTGGCTCTGTGCTTCGTGCAAGTGTTGGAATTCAGGATCAATATAACACTCGGGATTGAATGTGGTGTAAGAATCTTTGACCTTTACATTGCATATTAAGAAACACATTTTGTGTAGACTGTGGCATTGGCAGTCTAGTGTATGTGTTGGCATGCAAAGAGTGGTTTAAATTTATAGTTAAATGCATATATAAATTATTTACATGAACACGCTGGAAGAACAGGGTGCCAGGGGAGGGAGATTTTTATATATTAAGTAAATTCTGTTGTGTTGTGGGTTTTTTTCCACCCTCTTGGTTTTTGTTTGCTTTTTCAAAGATCAACCGAATACTGATCGGACATGATAACGTGGGTCTTCGGTCTGGCTGGTTCCTGGCCAGTGTCCAGATCACGGTTCCAGTCCAGGGAAGGCAGTATATGTTCCCCTGCAACCGATGGCTCGACAAAGATGAGGCTGATGGCAGGGTGGAGGTGGAGGTCTACCCAAGTGAGATTGTGCCTATTGAGAAACGTAAGAGGAGACACATTGAGAAATGTATGATGTTTTGCAGCTAGGACTAAATCTGTATTACTAGCATTCGCAAGGACCAGGACACCACTGTGGTAGACACCAAAGCCAAAAAGTCCCTGTCCCAAAGAGCTTATGTTGGTGAGGAAAGTAACTTATTCTCCTCTTGTTTAGTTTTCTAAAACAGTTGAGAAAACATTACTGAGTTTTCCATCTCCATTTCCTGGGATTGTATGAAAAATTTACATCCTGGGCAGTGTAACAGAGCACAAGGTGCCGTGGTTCTTCATTGCAGTACCAGTCCATTCTGCTTTTTTTTTTTTTCACATTTACCTGCCTCGCTGCCCCAGTCCTGCACCAGCACACGTCCCGTCCTGCCTGTATTACCCCATTGCCTGGAAGAGAAAAGCTGTTTGATAAATAAGGACCAAATCCCTACAGTCTATTTGACTTTTATCAGTAGATAAGGCTATGGTTAAAATTTGCCTTGGGATCCTGAGAAAGGATGTTGTGTTTTTCCTCTGCTCTGTGTAACTCCTTCCCTTGTATTATATTAAGGAGATAATGTAACCACTCTACAGTTAATACTGAAATGAAATTCCCTTTTAAGGCTCTATTTTGCACCCCCCTGACACTGGCTTAATACTTGTAAAAGGAAAACTATTAAGTTAGTCCTCAGTGAAGAGTTGTGTTATCTCACATTTGGTTTGGATAAGAGCAAATGGTCAGCTACGTGGTCATTTGTTAAGACAAGGTAATTTAATTTTGAACCTGCTCTCCCTCGGGAATGTTGTTATCTGAGCTTCTCTGCTGATTTAATTGCTTTATTTTTGGACTAGTGATAAACTACGAAGTGTCTGTAGTTACCGGAGATGTGCGGGCCGCAGGCACCAATGCCAAAGTCTTCATGCAGATTTACGGCGAGACTGGCAAAACTGAATTGATCACCTTAGAAAACAGATCGAACAACTTTGAACGGGGAGCCACAGATATCTTCAAGGTATGATGAAGGTGGCCGTTGCCACTTCTATGAGGGGAAAGAAACGATCAGCCAAAACTGAGACATCAACACAATAGTTGGCTCAATTATACAAAAAAAATTTGACTTTTGAACAAAATTTCCAGGTCTGTTGATATCTGCTGTCCTCTACCCATATTGTTGGGAGGTTTTGTGTATCTTTTGGGAAGTTTTGTGTTTCGTGGAGTGACTTTCACCTTCTGAGGGAGTGGTAGCAAAGGTGTCATGGAAGAATATGGTCTAATAGCAGCATTTGTTTACTTTTACTTTCAAAGGTGGTACTCATGTTAAATCCCAAAAGACCTTAAACGTATATCTTGGGCCTGACCATATGTTGTTGTCCCTTTTCTTTGTCTAGTTGTGGAAATACAGAATATAAGGAATCCTGGCTTTGCCTGTGGTCACACGTGCCTTTAACCAGAGGGACACGTTGTCATCCCAACCCTACAGAGGTTTGCTGCTGTAATTTCTGTAAACGTGGATTTTATTGCCTGTAACACTACTTCAGTGAGCACTGCAGAGTCACGGTGCTTGAGGAGTACAGCACGCTCCTCCAGCTATCGGTTTGGCCAGCATTTAGGTTTATTCTGCAGAGTCTGCACCTGCTTCTGAGCAACCCAACAGTAAGCAGAGTATTTGCAGGGGTGAAAAGCCTCAGACATAACTCAGGCGTGTAAGCCAGGATCTAGTTAATCCAGCAAGAGATGGTGGGCTGACAAGGCTGAGCAGCGGGTGTGCACCGCAGTGTGGTTGGGCATCCTTTCCTGAGTGTGAGCTGGCTGTGTTGGACCACTGTCCTTTTTTGGCTTGCTTGCTTGGGTTTTCTATCCAGAGAAATCAAAGTCTAGAGGAAAGGAATGGTCTTAGCCCTTGTCCTGATGCGGGGTTAGAGCGAGGACAGGATGTGCTGTCAGGGCATGTCAGAACCACATCCTCCTGTATTGACATAGCCTCAGGAGATACCAACATCTGGACAGTAAAGCACAGAGTCCAGATGGAAGCAGGATTTAAGGCACCTCTCTCGTATGTGCTCACAGCACAAGGCTCAGCACGGTGGTGCCTTGGTCTCCTTGTGAATTTGCAGTCCCACAGAGGTGGGATCCATCCCATCCCAGTTAAGCGCTTACTTGGAGCTAGCCATGGAAGGTCCTCTGAATCGTCAAGATCAGGGTATCCTTCCGATTGTCACTGGCCAAATAGAGGTGCCTTTAGCCACAGCTTTACCACAGTTTTGTAATGTGTGTTTTTGAGATCAGTTCACCTCCTCCTGTCTCACTTTCTTGCTTTATAGAATGGAGTTAGTGATGTTTATCCATTTTTAATGAGTTCTTTGGGATTTAACATGACTAGCACCTTATAAATGCTTACTTTTTTAAGACTCTATAATTTTAAGATTAAGTTTCTCTGATTTTAAAGGAAATAAGCTTTCTAAAATTTATGAGTAAAAGCTATTAGCCAAGATCAGATTTATAATAAAGCCATATGTACAGTGTTCTGTTTACATAGCCGGGCGTACATTCTCTCTCAGGTGTTTTATTGCCAGACTTTAAAGTTCTGCCCATTTTCTGTGATTTTTTTTTAATAAGCACACAAGGTAGAAGCTCTGAAGCATTAGTAGACAGATCCTCTATCTCTTTCATGATATGAATATTTACAGTAAGATATGGGCAACAATAAGATTCTGTGAGCTACATGCTAATAGGAAATGCCATCATTTATAGACAGGGCATGCAGGATGATTATAGCAAATCTAAGGGTAAAGCGTTGTAAGGAAAGACACATTCTTCATGCCAGGACAGCTGGATCAATTTTAGTTTTCTGATAAGCATCTTATGTGCAATTGATTTTGTTTTAATCTACTATAGAAAAAAATGCTTCTAGACTGAAATCTTATATGCCGAGTTGCCAGATTTCAGCCTGAAGCAAATGTTTGCAAGTTTTATAACTTAAACACTGCCTAACAGCATAAGCAATCATCAGAAACAAGTCATTGGTTGTTGAAGGATTGCGTGGAGTAAAACCTTCTATCCAGCTTCGTTAGGTAGTAATCCAGACAAATAATCTAAGCCAACAAGGTTTTGTATCTGCTATATTGACTAGAGAGATGGAAATCTTCTTACTGCTACAGCCTTCTGCCACTGATGCATTGTAATCACTAATGATTGTATCTTCTCTGCACACCAGCGAAGTCAGAAAATACTTTTCTAATTTTCCAGATGAGAAGGAAGGAGAAGGGCAGTCCAAGCCCATGGTGTCAGAGATCAGGTTATACGAGTCCAAGTTCACTGCCTTTTCACTATACCGTTATTGCTTCTTGCTTGGTTCATGTCTTGTGCTAAGTATTAAATGTATCTTATTATTCATTTAAAAAAGACATCAGGCACTGAGAATCTGTAAAAAAACTAGTACAATATTTTGGCACATTTACCTTTCAATGCCAACATAGAGACAACACTGGTGAGGTGAGCAATGGAGAAGTAGGGAGCCCAGTAAATACGGATTCAGCTCTTATCCTCACCATGGTTCCTCTGAATGTCTTCAGCTCAGTCTGCTCAGCTGAGCTTTGGTGATGGAAAGTATGAAAGAATAAAACAGGAAGGAAAAAATAAAGGTAAATTTGCATAAAAAATTGATCTTACCCTGCTTAGATGTTTTGGGTGATAGAGGCAACGCTCCTCATTTTTAAGAATGCACTTTATGAAGTTAAGATGTCTTATATCCTCCTGGGTGCTGACTTTCCCTTGGTGGCAGAGAGAGGCTGCAGATGTTGGCAAGATTTATAAGATTCGGATAGGCCATGATGGGAAAGGCATTGGGGATGGCTGGTTCCTGGAAAGTGTCACGCTGAAGCGGCTTGCCACGAAGATGAAGGAGTCTGATAAAAAGAAGAAGAAGAAAAAGAAGAAGTCTGATGAGGAGGAAGAAGAGGAGACCAAGAAGGAAGGAGTAATGGATGTCTATACATTTGTGGCACACCGCTGGTTGGCTAAAGATGAAGGAGACAAGGAGCTTGTGGTGGAGCTGGTGCCTGATGGAGAATCTGCCCTGGAGGGTAAATATCAGAGCAAACTTGTGCGTGTGTGCATACAGCAGTTGCATGAAGGACGATAACCACACCGTGGTGCTTTGCGGGACCATTTATGGCCCTTCAGCCATCCCATTGCCCCAGACCTGCAGTGTAGCTTACACTGTGGTTTGGTTGATCAGCTCTGGGGAGAAAGAGGACAGTGGTTAAACTAAGGCAGAGGATGGAGGAGACAGCCTGAAACGAGAGTATCCTAAAGGACTTCTGTAGGATTCTCCAAGGCTTGTCTGGGGCACTTGGATCGCAAATCCCAGGAGTTACCACCATGGCTGGGAGTTTGGCAAGCTGTAACTATTTATATGGTTAATGACAAGGGTTCGAGAAAGATGTAGCTGCTCATGTTTTAAGATAGATGCAATCAAACTCCAGACAAAATCATTCTTAAAGCTGACCGTGCCAGCATTTTTGAGCTACATGCCTTCATGGTGAGCCACGGTTCTGATGAAATACGGCTATTTCTGGCCTCCTCCTGATCTGCCTTTGCAATTTTACTTGCAGAGAATACGTACGAAATCCATGTGCTCACTGGGAACGTGTGGGGGGCTGGGACGGATGCTAATGTCTTCTTGAGCATCTACGGCGTAGGAAGAGGAGACACGGGTGAGCGCCAGCTGAAAAGGTCGAATAACCTCAACAAGTTTGAAAAAGGCCAGGTAATGCATGAACTCAACTCACTCAAGCGAGTAGAAGGCTGGCGGAGCTGTCTCAGTTATCATGCTGGCTATTCATTGCAGTCTCTTCCTTGAAAGGCTTGTCTTCTTTCAGCTTAAATCTCAGATGTGTTTTATTTCTTAAATGTATTATTTAAAGCAAAATGCCTCAAAACATTTTCCAGGGGAAATTCATTTGAATGATAAGCTAAACATCAATTCTGCATTGGAACCACCTTTCGCATCTGCTTCCCGCAAGCATTCTGCTACTAATGTTTCCTGCCAGGATTACCTGAAAACCACAGACTTTAAATTAATATCGGAGAGTATTTGTGGGGCAGCTCAAGTATGTCAGTATTTAGATTGCAAATACGATTGTAAATGTTCTACTCAACTAGTCAGGGAATAAAAGCAATATTACACAGTGTGCTATAATTACATTATAATCCAGTCCAATTAAACAACATCTCTTGTAGATTGAATATTTGCTATAAAAATGTTTATGAACAATTAACAAACTACTATTATAGCCAGGAATTGTTCAAGGAATAATTTTGAATCACAAAAAATTATGGAAACAATAAGCAGCTGCGGAAAACTTGCAATCACAAAAAAGAGGCTAAGATTTTTAAATAAGCTGTTAGCTGTGATTTATGAGCTTGGCGCTGGTGAAACTGCAACCTGCGCGTGCTTCTTCATTCAGTGGGAAGAGCTCCAAGCTGCAAATGTAACGCTTTCTGCTCTTGGGAATAGAAACCCAAAGTCTACCAACAAGTTGATCACTTTAAGATGTTTAAAGTATTGCGATAACAAGGACCATCGTGTTACACTAATATAGCTAATAAATGAACCTCTCGGTTGTAGTAAATGACAAAAGGAAGAAATTCTGTGGTTTGAAATAAAGCACATGGAGGTGCACAGGAGAGTTTCCATGGAGTCAATACATTTGTGTCCAGTTCCAGATTCAATCTGGGAGAAAATACTAAGCCTGAAAGGAAGGAGATTTCGGAGAGATGAGTTAAACCTAGAGGAAGCTGAAATTGGGATGAGGTAAAGAAAGGAGTGAAGGGTTGTACGGCTCCATGGCTGTAACTGCCTTGTAGGGGCCAAGCATGAGTGTTAACGGGAGAGCTCACAGCTCCGTAGTTATTTTAGTACATCCACCCAAAGAATACAAGGGGGACTTACAAACACTTTTTGTTTTCATGGGGAAAAAAGATTACCCTTGGCCATTTAATGCCTTTCTTTCACCTTTTCTGGGAAACACAGTCATTTGCCTCTTGCCTCCTGTGCAGGTGGATGTGTTCACCATCAAAGCCATTGATCTGGGTGAGCTGAAGAAGCTGCGGATCCGTCACGACAACTCTGGTGCTAGCCCAAGCTGGTTCCTGGAGAGGGTAGAGATTGTTGACCTCAAGGAGAGCACCACGTGAGCAGCCTGTCGCACCCTTTTAATACGGTCAGAAAAGGGGGCAAGTTCTCAGGAGCCTGCAGAACCGCGGGAAGTCAGAGGAGATGCAGAAGCGCATCGTAGCTCCTCACCAACTCACAGGGAGCAGACATCCTTTGGGAGCCTTGTGATGGTTGCGCTGTTATACTGACCATGAGGCCATTCCAGAGTACCTCTGTGTGGGGTTTTGCTGCCCCAGCATCTGTGCAGTCAGGAAACCAGCAGTATTTGGAAAGAAACTTCAGTTTTTCTCTGTTTCTCCTAGGAGGGACTCTCCTTCCAGAGAGGTCTCCTTGCAGAGCCTGCACTCATATGTTTCCTTTCAAGGCTCCACTCTGGTAGACATTTTGTTTGTCTTTTGTACCTAACGCAAAGATCTGGGCCAAAAGCAAGTCTGGATCTAAGCAAACTCCCATGATTTTCACAGACAGCTGGGTGAGCAAAGCCTAGGCTGTTAGAAACCTGAAATTCAGGCTTGCCTTTGAACTGGAACATGCTTGAAGTCGCATGCTTAAAAGTTGTGCAATGATTTGGTGGGTGGGACTGCTGGTAAGGACCTCAAGATGGGTCTCCTCTTCATAAACGTAAAATGCCCGGGAGACCTGAGGTTCCCTCAAGTTATTTAACTTCTGGGAGTGAAAACTAAAAGGAATCAATCGTACGGGGCTGACAGCTCAGAAACAGCACTTTTCAGTAAGTGCTCGCTAATCTATTTATGGATTTAGCTCCCACAAACAATACCGAAGCTCAAAGATCAAAACAGACGTATTGTTCAGCTTTGAGTAATCTTATTTTCTTTAAGTAGCCTCTGACCTGTGCTTATTTTTGTTATTAAAGCCTGTGAAGCCCTGTGTAAGTGCTGGGTGCTGCTGTCATTCTTGTAGGTATTATTTTCCCTGCCAGCGGTGGTTAGCAGTTGAGGAAGATGACGGTCAGATTGTCAGGGAGCTGGTCCCAGTGGATGAAGCATTTGTAAAGAAAGATTCGGAAAATGATGGCCAGTCTCTTGCAACGCTGGGCCTGGAACAGAAAGGTTTATGTTAGCCTTGTATTTCTTCCAGTATGGGGTTGAAAAGGAACCAAGTTACTAGCAGTGCTAATTGTATTAGTGGCTAGTGTTTGCTGGGCTGTGAGTAATTCTGCCCCAACCATGAAGTTTTCAGGTGTGAATGACGTGTGAAGTGTGTGTCAGCCAGCAAGGAGTGGACACTCCCAATTTTAAGGTGATTTAGTCATCTTGCAAGATTGGACCTGAAGTGAGAAAGATAAGAAGATGGGTAACACGTTCAGTCATCGTCTCTCAACTGACATGCACATTCGTTGTTAATATCTAAGCCTTAATCCCAGACAGTTCACATAGCGGACTGGGATGGGTAAACGTTTCAACATGAAACTGAGAGGAGAGCAAACATGACCAGAGAAAGGGAAGGGACCTAAATTTATCTCACTTTCCATCTTGCTGCTGGTGTCTGTTGTCCTCCGATACAGTTTTCCCTCTCTTGTACGTAATTTTGCACAGTAACCGCAGAGCAATGACACTCCAGGGTCTGATGCTGCAAGGTGCTGAGTGCCCAACGCTTCCACTGGCTTCACTGCCAGTGAAAGGTCTTAAACTCCCCCCTAACTTCCCTTTCAGATACTTCTGAATACGTGAACAATTTCCACAAATTGTATAACCAACGAATTTCCACAAACTGTTTAGCCCTTTGGTTCAGGAGGACCTGCTGACCGAGCAGCATCTTGGAAACATGTGTCTAGCTGTGGAGGAAAGATTCTGTTTTGGAAGTCTTGAGCAGGTTATTGCAGCACAGTGAAGACTATATTAGACTTTTCCATATTTTTCATGAGCTTACTGCGCTCGCTAGATGATGGCACGATAGAAACCTCCCTAACGATGCTATTGTGAAGGGTGTGCTCATGAACATGAACTGTACACGTTAAAGTGCGCATACCTTCTGGTATGTGTTATATGTACATATATTATTTGGTGCTACTAGAATAAAAGGGGGGGGGGGAATGCAGTATTTTTAATGAAATAGTACAGGCAGAGGCAGCTTAGAGGAGCCTTAGAGATTCCCAGGAAGCAAATGGGAAGGCTTGAGCACATTTCTTATCTGTAGATATGCAGACAATGTACTGAATGACTGGAGCAGTAAAAGAGTCTGCAACCAGATTGCCCAGCTCAGCCCAGGAGCTACCACAGCATACGACAGGAATTAGAGATTACAACAGGGCTGTGATCAGTCAAAATCAAACTCAATCCAAACACACATATGTAATGAAAAGTAGAGTTAATTCCTGCTCAGACTTCACACTCTAAAATTAAGATATTTTATCTGACAGCTAAATCAACAACATACACCGTGAAAGTGAAAACTGGGGACAAGAAGAATGCTGGGACAGATGCCAACGTCTTCATCACTCTCTATGGAAGTAAAGATGATACAGGTATGGCTTCATGTGATCGAAAAGGATAGCACCTCTCTGCTGAATACCTGAAAAGACAGATCATGGATTCCTTTTGTTTCCTCGATACCCATCCCTCACTCCTGTTTTAGTACAACTTTATGTTCTCGCTGTCTCCTCATACATCGTGATAACTGGGAGCATACCACCAGCTGCTGTAAATCACTGTCAAACTTTGCGATGCTGATTTGCACCAGCTGCTGATCTAAAGGCTTTAATTTCAATTATAGAAACAGCACAGTTGACTGGGACTACATTACTGAGTAGTGAATGCAGTGAATGATTTGCTTTCCTCAGCAATGAATCAGCACGCTCCTGAAATTCAACTCTCCCCTGCCTCTTTGAGTGGCCCTGAAGTATTTAATCAGCTGATGAGCAAATCCTCTTGGAAGCAGCCAAGCCGTGTGTGCAGTGACTGGGATGCCCGTGAGAGTGACAGGGAACTGATGGGTAGGACCCATTTCTTCAGCTGTGAACACAGCACAACAGCATCGCCCCTGTGGCACTGCCAGAGGATCACTCAAGAAAGGAATTCTGTATATTTCGGGTGTTGATACAGGTTTGGGTTCAGAGGGAGGGAGAAAGCTCAGGTCTTGAGATGAAAAGCCGTTTTTTATGTTTTAAGCACTTCCCCCGTTCCACTGTTGATGTTCCCAGAGGATTTGTTTCACATGCTGAACGATATCCTTTTGCATCGCCACAACAGGGGTAGTCAGCCTGAAGGCCTCAAAGATTAACAAGAACAAATTTGAGCGTGGGAAGGTAGATGAGTTTACAGTGGAGTCTGTGGATATTGGAGACCTGAAAAAAATCAAGATAGGCCATGACAATAAAGGTAAGAAAATCTGCTTTGTAATGTAGTATTTCTAGTGCATTAGGCACATTGCTGTATAAAATAACCAGCCTCCAAGACCCCAAATGTAATTTACCTTTTGGTGACAGATCCTTGCTGTCACTTTGACTGTTGTTGCCACTGTCTTTGCTGCTAGTACCATTCCCGTGGCTGTGGCAATAAAAGCACAGTGGTGGCAACTTGCAGGTGGTTTTACCACCTCTCTCTCTGCAAGAGGCTCTTCAGTTTTGCAGCCATATCTTTAGAGAGATTTCCCACACGTCACCAAACTTTGTATTTTTTCTTGTCACGTGTGAGACCTATAGACTCGTCTCATTTCTTTGTAAATATTTTTGTTCTTTTGATCATCAAGTCTTGGGTGCTTTTCAGACATGGCTGTGTCTCTGCTATAAAAAAAGGGAAGCAGGGGAAGGACATGTGCATTCCTTCCCTATGGGGCACCAAGGGACATGTTTGTTGATAATTCCTCTCTTTTACTACAAAGGCAAATTAATCCAAGTGATGGAGTAATTAGCACTTCCACGTGCACGTGTTTAACCTGACGCATACAGAAATGTAAAGCGCATTACCTGAAACCTGGACAATCACTTGCAATGATCTTTATGGTATCTATTCTATTTTTCCATTGGCAAAAGAGAGGAAGATTTATTTCTCAGAGGTCTGTAGTGCAATGATTCATTTGCTGTTGTCTGTAAAGATTTTGTGGGTTACTCACTGTTATCTCTCCAACCACAGGTAATTCAACTGGCTGGTTTCTGGAATGGGTGGAGATTGATGCCCCATCACTGGGACAGTGCCTCAAGTTCCCTTGTGGCCGTTGGCTGGATAAATCGGAGGATGATGGAGCCATTGAGAGAATTATCTTCCCTGCAGAACTGCAGACAACAGAGTATACCCCATGTGAGCAGAATGCCGTTTCCTCAGGATACACCCATCATTAGAGAAGACAAAATCTCACTAGCTCATGCAGTTTTATAGGCTTGGCCTCTCCCTTGAATTGACTTTGAAAAATTTATAAATACGTCACATACCAACTATCCCAATTACTACAAGAATGTTACTCTGGCTGCTCTAGACTAACATTTCCTGTATTTGCCAAATCAGAGAGTCATTAAAAGCCATGTGGCTGTGTATGATTGTCTTTTTGCTCCCTCTTGCCCTGCCATCTCCAAGTCCTCAGCCCGTTCCAAGCTGTCTTCCTTGTCTCCAGTTTCCCTTTGATCTTGCTCCATTCTAATATTGCTGTTTCTGTTGTCAAAGCAGACACTTTGGTCTTGCTTCCGAGCCTTGGTTTCCCAGTGTATTTGGCATCGCACACCCCTCTCTTACTGAAAGACCCTTTTCCAAAGTTTCTTCAGTGTGGTGCTTTTCTGATGGTGTTGCATCAGTCTGCCTCTTGTAGCATTCTAAAATTTTTCCTTATTCTTCACTTTGCTTCCCTCTAAATTAATGTTTGGGGTAAACCCAGCATCTTTTGGGACCCCCTTCTTATCTTATAATTTTCAACTCTGCTGTGGCACCTAGAACTCTCCTATTCAGGCAACATCTTTTCCTGTCTCCAGAATATCAAGAATCAGGTAACATGCCTTTCTTGAAATAAATAACTGAAAACATTATTTTGCTTATTTTGTAGCCCTCTCT
>NW_009615626.1:48548-109240 GCF_000690535.1 Cariama cristata
CACATGTGCATTCTTGACTGTGTGCAGGGAACTAATAGCCCTGGGACTGTATTTGAGTTGTCCTTCCCTGATCTATTTCAAATTGTCGACAAATATTTCTTGGCCCACCTTCAGGGGACTATCAAAATTGTCTTTTCCCTTCATTAGGTTGGATGCCACAATGATGAGGGTTGAGGTCTGGAATCTGAGAGGTGATTTCCACTCTATGCCCTGCCAGGTGCTTCCTAGATCGCTCTGAATAAGTGATGTTGTTCACACCAAAACTTTCTCCTATCTCATGGCATCCCTCATGGTAGGCATTGACAATATCAAAAGACTTACCTTCTGCAGTTCCTTATTTAGACATCAAAAGTTAGGGCTACCCAATCTCTCTTTTTCTGCCTCGGTTTCCTTCTTCACAAGCAGTTGTGAGAGTAACCACACAGAAGACTATCAGCTGCCTTGGCTCCTTCTTTTTCACTGTCAACACTGTGGTTCATGTTGAAGGTCTCCTTCACACTGGCTGATGGACCCTCCAATGTCCAGATCCTCATATCCTGCAGTCTGTAAGCTAAAATCATCTTTCTTCTCTGAGGATCTGCCAACATCATCTCTTTGTGCCTCATCCATGCTTTAATCAATTTTTTTATTTCTCATGTCTTACTTTCTTCACTTAGACCGTCTGGAGCAGAAGAACAGATACTCTCTGTTCCCTTCCTCACTTTTGTCAGTCGACTGGAAGACGTAATAGTCTTTGTGTCCGAAAAAATATATTGGTAGATAGACACAGTGAATATGTTCATAGGAGTGAATATAACCCAGAGACCTTGTACGTGCTTCTCATCAGGTTTTTCTGTGTTATCTCCGTCAATACATATTTTGATGCAGATGTTGACTATATAATCTATTAATGTCCCTGTATATTACAATGATGTAAGCATTTCTGGCATATCGTGCCTTTGAGTGCATAGTTTGTATAAACCTGATTTTTGCCAGCAGTCCACGTTCAGCCTTTGAAAATAGTCAGGCCTCTCTGGCAAAAAGGTTGCACCAGGCTTAGTGTCAACTGTTTCACCATTTAAACCATTCCCACTGTGCTATTTACTGCATTCTGGTTTCCCAACTCTTAACCTGGGTGTTTCAGTTTGCCAGAGGTAACTGAGCTGGTTTGATTTGTTTTATGATGACTCGTGCCAGAATTGTTACACGCCGAACAAAGGATGAAAACATGTCATTGGCAGTCCAATTAAAATCATCCCTGTGGGGATACAACCTTAAAAGTGCCATGTAAATGAAATGGGCGTCTGACAGCTGAAAGTTGTGCTGCTAGTGACCTTATTACAGTGCCGCTTTGCTGATTCAGTTCTAAGCTGACGTTAATATTCAAGCAACAAGAGCAAGTGCCATGGACTTCAGCAGTGAAGATCATTTTTAATTCATAATGCGTAGCATATTATTTTTTTTCCCCTCTCTTACATACTGGAGAAACTATTCCAGTTTACTTGCAGCACAGCAGAGCAGATTTCATTGGGCTGGGCGGAAAGAATATTAAGAACCTCCAGGCTGATTCTCTGTAGAAGAAAAATTCTTCATCTCTGTTCTCCTGAGAGCTGTATTTAGAGAGCCTGGGTTTTTAATGAATGACTAGTCTCCGATACACATAATCAGAGTTACTCCAACGGTAACAGATATGGTGCCAGAAAATTTCTCTCTCCCCTAACAGAGATGCTGAATCTGAAATAGAGCACAAAGTGCTGTAGTGTAAATAGCAAAGATGACTGAAGTCGCTGCGGCGTAGGAGGAGGCAGATGACAGGCAGCTGAGAAGGTTGTAGTGAGGGATGGGAAGGAGTGGAAGCTGGGTGGGTGGTGTATGGAAGAGGGATGGCCAGGAGTAGATCTTGGTGATAGTGCTGGGTGTTGAAGGCTGTGCTTACGGGTAGCAACGAGGACTACAGGGATCTTGTCTGCTTGCGGCCGGAGAAGTCCCAGCAGCTAATCAGTGGTCCCCAAGCCTTATCTGATGTTTTTCGTCTGTAGACTTCAGAAAGATTTTAAAGGAGGTAGGGACAGGATTCAGTTTGCCAAATGGCACACCTGAATTTACACGGCTTCATGACAGTGGGGTGTCTGAATTCCTATTATCATCAATAAATGTTTGGTCATTCACAGAGGGTGGATTTGGAGAACAATTTGGCTAACCTCAAGGAACATGCCTGCATTTGCTTGCCTGACTGTTTCTTCAAACTGCATTGACTTTAGTGATTACATCTGGAGATGTACACACCTATTTGATGTGCAGACATCTCAACATAGGTTTCTTGCTCTGTGAGCTAAACACCATCTCGCCTTATAAACTGAGGATATTCAATAAATCTGTAGCAGAGCCAGAAACAGAGCCCCAGTCTTATTCCTGGGTCAGTCTTATTCCTGAGCTGTGAAGATAGAAAAGGACAAAAGGAGGCATCAGATTTTTAGGTCATGGGACATTCTGCAGAAACCAAGGGAACAGAATAAGGAAGCGTTTAGGGGCTTGATCCTTACTGTCCTGCATTCACCGTTGATCTGGTAGTAATTTACTCTGTTTACCTTGATGTTAAGGAGAAAGTGGTACTAAGAGAAAACTAGATCAGGGTGGACAGCAGAGGGTTTTATTTCTTTTCCTTATGACTGATTTTTGTCTCTTGTTTAGTGAGGAAAGTAATAGTTTTTTTACCAGCAAGGTATCTTGAATATTTGTATACTGCCCCCAGTTGGCTTGACTTCATCCATCTGCCTAATTGCTCAAAAATTGTGAATTCTTGTTTCACTTTAAGACTTGAGCTGTTGAAGTTAATCCTGTTTCAATAACTTTAGATGACGGGTATAAATATCCTGAGTGCTTTCTGATCATGTGATTAACCCCAAAATCTCAGTAAATGAATATGCATCAAGGTTAATTGACCTTATAGGGTTAAAGGAAATTCCTCTGGATCCTAATAGTACTGACCAGCTTGATAACTAAATGACCACAAGTGTGTGATTCCTACCCTGTCCTCTTTAACTGTTAAGTTTTCTAATCCAGATTTTGTTTCATTAAAATTTTCTTAGGATCATTGGTATGCTGCTTACTAATGTCTGTTGGTTTGTTTTAATTTTCTGCCCTTTCCTAAATCAGTCGTTCCTTACGAGATCACGGTCTACACCAGTGATATCTTTGGAGCTGGCACGGATGCAGATGTCTTCATTGTTCTCTATGGAAGCGATGGGATCTGCACTCAGCAGAAGTCCCTGTGCCTCAACAAGAGAGAGCAAAGGATGTATTTTGAAAGGAACTCAGTAAATCAGTTCATTGTGGAGGTAAGATCAAACATGCTTGCTCTTATCTCAGGTTGCTCGAAGGGGATTAAGTGAAAATGGAGCAAAGTGGGAAATGTTCCTCTTTTAGGGAAAGCTATTCAGCTCTTTTACTTGAAGAATATGGGTTCAAAACTCTGTTCTGCAACAGACTTACTGTGTACTGGACCAAATGTTTTCCCACTGACCTCCAGTTAGTAACAACTCAAAGGTATCAACGTGCAGTGTCCCAATGCCATGTTAAGCCTTGTAAAGGCTGGTGCAATTTTACCATGGAGCTGAGATGTACCGATAATGGATATGGAGGCTTCCCCTTCCAGGTAAAGTTGAGAGCCACTTTGGAAAGTCTTTACATCTTCCATTTCCTAGACCATACTTGGTAAGGAGAGGATATCAGTCTCCATGCATGCCGGATCCAATATATGTACCTCTCCTTATAACTCTTACTCACTTGAATATTTGCTTTCTCTTGCAGTTTGCAATAGTCTGAAAGGTCCCTTTGCACCATTTCATGTTCCTATTTCAGCAGATCATGTTGAAGCAACTGGTCCATGGTGCTCAATACTTACGTAGCACTTCATTTAGGGTGGATGGTCTGTTCATTTATTCTAACTCTATGGCAACCTAAGCATCACGCTCTCTTTCTCTGTATCCTCCACCAGAGAGACCATTACTTTGCTGCAGACACCGTGATTTTTGAATACTCAAGGCTAACATTCTGAAAGATCTTATCAAACATTTCCTGAAGTATTTGCACAACTGTATGCAAAGAGTAAACCAGTGCACATCAATGAGTGAGCTCATTTACATCTACAGTATTCAGCAATTCTTATTCATTATATATTCTCACTGCTGAGAATTTGTGAGAGGCAAAAATATAGTCAGTCCTGGTCTGGCCTATCCTTTTGGTACTGCTTCATGGGCTTACCTTCCCTCACCCCAGCTGCAACACCAACACGGACTTCATAGAGGACCTTACAACCCCTCTGTGATTTGAGTTTGGTTTGGTTTTGTAATTGAAGGCAAATCTTAAACATTTTACCAAATTAAAATGATTCCAGACCACATTGTTTTTATATGGCATGAATCATAAAATAAATACCCAGTGTGATTCCTTAAAAACAAAGAATAAGACTTATTTAAGTGGAGTTTCCACACAGTTTTCATAATAGAGGTTGCATTAATCCATAGGTATAAATCTTAAACTGAGTCTTATTGTTACTTCTTCATTCTGCAAGATTTATTTTTAGGTTTGGTAGAATCTGAAACATCAGTACTTTTCTTAGATGAAGCGAGTGAAAATGCAGTTTGTTCTTCAGATTTATAACATCATATTAACCTACCTCCAAACTTCATTCTCTCTCTCCATCAGTTCCTCTTGATGCAGGAGATAGGGATGAAGCAAAATATATTCTTCTTTCACCTACTTGTGTAGAGCCATAACTTGGAGACCTTAAAAACAATTTGGGGATCTCAGGAAACATAAACTGAGATTTACCTGTTTGTTTTAGTGTTTTTAACTGCCTCTACGATTTTGTGTTTTCCAAAAGAAGCACAAAAGATTAGAGGCTGGTCTCAGATATGCTCCCGAAGTGACGATTTGCTGGAGATGCCTACCGTAGGGTAAAGACCACTTCCTCTTTAACGTGGGTCTTTACCGGTCAAGCATCACCTTATTGCTATGTATTGATTAAAGGCCTCATTGAAAGTAGAGTATTTGGACAGGACAAAAGAGGAGAAAATAATTTTCCCCTAGTGTATATGCATGCATGAGTTTTAGAAATAGGTTTGGATCATTTAATTATTTTGCAATGAATCTTATTCTGTCTAAAGTCAGAGCAGGGCTGATGAAGTCAAACCCAGTTTGTTTGGAGTGTGAACTCCCTGAGTAGTGCAGTCAGTCTTATTGAGTTGAGAAGTCTTCTAAAATTGCTGATGTCTTTGCCTCAGTATGGGGCAATTCTGTCAGCTGGGAAGAGAAGAAGGGAGTAGTCTCCAGTGGTGCAAATTGAGAGGTTCAGTTTTTTCACGTTTCCAAGAAAAAATAACTCCAAGTCCCTATGGACAGAACGACAGCTCAGCGTGCTTCTCCTACTTGCAAAGGAGGTTTGTAGCCAGCCTTGTTTTTTAAAGGCCAACTGTACAAAAGCTTGCATTGAAATAACTAAAAGCTATTACTTAGGAGTAAATATCATTTTTCCTGTTCAAGCCTTTGAAAGGGAGGTGACTTAAAAGTAATGAACTAGAAACAAATTACTCATGTATTATGATGAGGCATAAAAAATGAGTAGCTACTTCATAAGACAGTGATCCTGTAGGCTTGCTCTAAATGGCATTGTGATTCCGTGGAGGAACAGGAGAGAGAATATAAAATGCCAGGCTGCTAATATCGTACTTTGAACTCAAAGCTATTCTTCCAGTGTTATAAGAGTGTACGGAAGTGTTTAAAGAGGAAAAGGATATGAAAAGAACAATTTAAGATGCAGCAGCATTGCAATTTCTAAAAAATTTCCTTCATTCCCACTCATACAGAGAAGCCTGAGATGCAGGATTGCTGCTGTGCAACCAAACCTATCTCATACAGTGGGTAATTTATGTAGAGCAAGATTCTCTCAAGTTTTTGGAACAGAAGTTCAGGGAAACCCTTTAGCTAAAATGCAAGTTAGGGTATAATTGACATCAATGGTAGTATTTGGTCCCCTGGGACTTTACGCAGACTGGAAAATTAGGAAATAAGCTAAAAAAGTAGTGTGCCAAAAGTCACCTGTTGTTCGTACCATAATATTTCTCTTTTTTTTAATTCTTTTTTTCTGTAGCTGGAGGATGTTGGTGACGTTATTGAAAAGATTCGCATAGGACACAAGGGTGGAGGACTGAACTCCGGATGGCATTTGGACCGTGTGGCGATTCGGAGACTGTTGCCAAATGGAAAGGTAGGCTGAGAATCCCAATATGTTTCCACTAGCAGCCACTACCATTTCCCAAAGCGCATCTTCTGTATACCAAGCGTGATTAACAGTGAAAAATGACTCCCTAAAGAACAATGCACACTAATGAACTTGCTAGAGCTTAGGGATCTGGGGACAATGAACACGTATTCCTATGTTTTATTCTTTAAACGTTGATTATAAAACTCTGCAATCATTGCTTTTTTAAAAATGCTGTTCTCATTGTACCTTTTGACTAGAATAGAGTTATTTCCTCCTGGCAGTGAATGGAAGCAAAGCAGTGATGTTGCTCCTCGACCTTTGGGAGGTCTTCGCCATCTGCTTGCTGGATTTGGAGGCAACGTTATCATGACTTGCTTGCTGGACTGAGAGAGGAGATTCCTCAGTTTGTACCCATTGCTGTGCAAATGCAGCTAAAAAATTACGGGGCTGAGCAGATGTCCCTGTGCTGCACCGCACTACTGTTGCTGGACATCCCAGAGTGCCCAAGGCTAACTTAGATAATGGTGGTTTTGGGTGAGATAAGAGGCCAAAGCTTCATATTTTCATGTGTAGTTTTGTTTTGAACAATCACAAGGAAGGAAGTGAGTGTACCATTTTAAAATAAAAAGTATTGCTGCTAAACATGGACAAGAAATAATTTCATCAGTCCCTTAATTCTGGAAAAATACATGCAGGGAGCCAGTACAATGAAGACAAGCAAAATGCCTGTCAGTGCGAGTCCCTCACTCCCTCATATAAAAAAATTTAGTTCCTAGGACTTTTGGTTACTCATGTCAATGGGATTAAGGCAGTGCAGCCAGATTGGTCGTCTTGATCTTGTCCATGTAAGAAACTGTTCCTTGACCCTGGTTTCAGGTGCTGGTTGTAGGAACAGGAGTGAATCTGGCTGCAGGGAAGTTCAGAAGAACATCAGCTCTTTAGTACCAGTTCAGAATTGGAGCAGTGGCTGTGTTTGGGAACACCTGGACTGTCTCCTCTGTCTTGTCCTTTCTCCCCTTATTCCGAAGGGATGTCAGCTTTCATCTCCACCTCAATGCTCAGGTCTGCCTCCTCCTGAAGTGACTTCTAATATCAAGTGTTGGTGTACACACGATTTGCTCAGTTATGGTGAACCTACTTCTCATCTTGCTTCCTCCTTCAAAATTTCCAGGGTATGTTTTACTCTCTTTGCCTCACGATCAACTCAAAGGATTGCCTTGAACCCTCCTCATCACGCTCAAGCCTACATCCTCCTGTACAAGCTTCTCCACAAACCAATACCCTTTGATTGTTTCTCACAATTGCCTTTTTGCCAGTCTGTTATTATCAAATTCTCTCTCCGTGTGTTGACTAACCCATGCCTTGTACACCTTCATTAGGCTAATGAACAAGATGACATCGTTTTTGGAGATACTGTTGTTGGTCATAGGTTAGGGAAGATGAAGAGGGGGATGCGCAAAGGTATGGAAACCAAGGGAGAAGGGATTCCTGGGTTGCCTCTTTCTACACCTACCATTAAGTGAGAACTTTGGGAAGCTCCCGAGAGCTCCATCTTGGGTGCTTTTCCATTAGCCCAGAAAGGGTCTCGGGGCTGTGCAGCTCTGCAGTCATTACAACAGCTTTGAAGGACAGACAGCGAGAAATCTGGGAAGGTGGAGGAAGGGAGGAAAATCATGAACACCTTAAAAATGGAGAGATTTACAATTCTGCTGATCTTTTGATTATGGCATGGGAAAAAAAGAAGAAAGCAGAGCACTGCATGATGCCGCTGATCAGCCGCAGGATATTATGACCTGCCACAGGATAGCAATATGCTACCAACGCTTCTAAAAGCTGTGCTACCTGATTAGACTGCTAAGATGTGTCTAGATGTATCTGTAATGCTGCAAAAGAAAAAATGAGGTCAGTAACTTTTCAGATTAAAATGAAAGCACTTGGTTAGGAAACTAGGATTACTGCATGCCAATAAAGCTCTGTCTTGGCATGCCAATTATAGCTGATAATTATATTTCGTTTGTTACAACTTGGAGACGGGCAAAGCGCTGACTTTTAGCACACTATCATACCCTGCTTCTAGCTTAGGGCCAGACTCAGACTCTAATGAAACAAATTCAATTCAGAGCTGCAAAAGGATTTTACCGTGGGTAACATAAAACAGTGCACTTTCCGTCACTTAAATATTAATGCAATCACTAACAAGGAAACTCCAATAAAAACTGTGGCAATGACATGGTGATTAACAATAATGATACAATTAACTCTTGCAGTAACTGCATATTATGCCCTACTGTGCAGGCACTCAACTCCCTAGATATCCTATTACCAAATAAAGAGTATTCATATCAATGGCACGTACAACCAACATTATGAATGTTTAGGAGCAGTTAAAAGCTTCAGCGAGAGACACGATTGAAGTGGGATCTCTACCGGGAGCAGAGAGCTTCAGCGCTGAAGCATCGTTCTGGAAAGCCCTCTCTTCCCAGACTGCACCGTTCATCATCTCAGCATACCGTGAGATAATACAGGCTATGTGGTCAGACAGCCAGTGCAGAAATCAGGAGGCAGAAGTAGTGGTGTGGCCAGTCGTTAGGTGCTGTCCTTTGCTTCTACAGCACAAATAACACTTGAAAGTAAAATACCTGAAATCATCTAAAGTGCTCCCGGTTTGGTTTGACACCATTTTGTACAAGTCACATTCCAAACCGTCTTATGGAGTTAAACATTGCAAGTCTGGGGTTAAACTGCAGCAGAGAGGAGGGGGAATGGTGTTTTATTGCCAGCAGAAGATTTGGGCTGTGTTGGCTCAAAGGATGATTCTGCTGCAGACTCAAGGCACTCGATCACACAAGGCCCTTGGAGAGATTCGGCTCCTGCAGATTGACTTGCCTGGGATCTGTACGTGGTGGTACAGCGACCTGTTCATTCCAGGTTAGCAGCGACCAGAGTGCACCTCTGATCTTAGGTCCACAACCTGTTCCTCCTCGGTGACCATGTCAGGGAGGGCAAGACGTGGTAGCTCAAGGCAACAGAGTGCAGTAGTACACAGGGATAACAATATTCAATATTGCTACAGTGACAGCTGTTCCCTTCTTTCATTATATATTAATATTTTAGTATTTAAATAGCAAAAACAGTGAAGAAAGGACCGTGTATTGGTTTGATAAATAATTACACGAGAATAATTAAGGTGGACAGTATTCATATATATGTCGTACATGAAAGTGATGGCACACAGAGTACTGGAAACAGGAGAAAGTCCCTGTGCTACTTAGGAGAGAAAAGATGAAATTGTCAATAAGAAAAGAGCTTTTTTTTTTTTTTTTCTTCCTTTATTTAGTTACTGTGAGATTAAAACTAACTTTTTTTTTTTTTTGTCTTCAGACTTGTGGGGTCTGCAACTTGCATGATAGCTCATGTCCCTTTCTTTATGGAGACATAGCCTGGGGTGCCCAGCACACAGAAAGCCGCCTGTATCTTACCATCTTGGAGGCCTTACGGGAGTCTGTTCTTAATAAGTAGTCTGGGAGTGATTTTGTTTACCAAGTGGAAAACACATGTTCTATTGTTTTTATTTGCTTGATGATAGAAATCATATTTGTTTCCACCAAAGTGAAGTCAAAACGAAAGATCAAAAATTAAATCACTGTTTTTCTCCTCTTAGTGCACGTATGGGAATTGCCTGGAAACCAGCTTGAGCCACAGAATTATAGGGCAAAATCTTGAATTATTGAGTCAGAAAAAAACCCCCTACTGACTTCAAAGAGAATGCTGCCTGAATAAGGATTGAAAAGGGATTGCAGAGTCTCAGTAAAACACGGCTTCAGCAGGAAGTCCTGATTAGAAATTTGCAAGATCAAAAACTGGGAAGGGCAGAGATCTAGTGGATCATACAGCCAGTCTCACACAGCCTTTGGGAATAGTGTTCTCTGCTACATGTTCAATGCTTCTTCTCAGAGTCCTCAGATGTCCTCTTTCTGGAGGAAATACATTTCTATATACTATTTCAGGTCTGCATCTGCATACACATGTATGCATACATGAGTTGAAAATCCTTGCCCGCACGTCAGAGTGTTTTCAAAGGGGAAACGCTAACATATTCACATTGTTTTGAAGAGATTATCTCTGTCATGTTTACTTCAGGGCTCGGAAACTGTCACATTTCCATGTGAAAGATGGCTTGCAAAGTCTGAAGACGATGGTGAGATTGTCAGAGAACTGGTACCATCTGATATTTTTACTGAAAAGCTCATGAAGGACGGGACACTCAAGCAGATAGAGGAAGAAGTTGAAGACCCATTGGAAGGTAACACAATTCTAGGAGTAGGTAGGGACCTATTCATCTGTTTTTTTGGAACAAAACATTTGGATCTGTGGCTCAAGCAAAGGCAACACTGGTATGACTGTTCACATTTCTTTCCCTTCCTCTTCTCTGTCCTCTCTTGTACCTGAAGCACTTTCGTGCAATAATACCGTTATTTCCCTGTAGGGCATTTCTAAACCCATCACAGACACCCTGTCACAGAGATGTAGTTTGCACATCTCCTCTGTTGCCTGACAAAATTCTTCCATCTTGTCTTCCAGACTCTGCAAACCTCTTTCCTTGTTTGCCCAGCTTCACCTGTCCTGTGCTCTCTGCCCCTTCCTTTCCTACCCTACCAGTCTGATTTATGCTCCTCTTTCCTCCCAAAATTGTTTTTCCTGCTGCTCTTCAGGTACATATGGACACCCTCTAAAAAAAATGGCTCTAGGCAGCCACCCTCACCTCATGAAAGTGCCTCTGGGGAGGAGAATAAATTCTTATTCAGTTCTGAGCCCATCTTATAAAGTGTTCACCTTCAGTGTTCGGCCCTCCTGGTAGCTGAAGCAACTGAACAAGAACTGAAGTTTCATCCTAAACTGGTTGCTTCTTTATATGCTCAGCTGTTCCTAACTCGTTTTGCTCTAGGATCTTCTTTTCCCATCCTGAACTCCTTCTGCCCTTTGTGAACCTTCCTACATCCCAAGCAGAGAGGACTGAATTCAACTGCCTTTTTCATTCTTGGTTCTTGCATCTGGCAAGAAGATGATTCACCAGAGAAAATAATTTCTCTCCCTGTTTCTTTTCTCTCAGAGCCTGATTTGCATTTACAGTATACACCACTGTCAGGGTGGAATTTGTACGGGTTGTAAGTTGTTTCCATTGCCAAGGGACGAGCGTGCCTTGGTGTCGGGAAGGCTGGAGCCTTTGCACTGTGCCCTTAGAAGAGAGAGGTGTGCGCTTTCCTCCTGTTAGGAACTACACGGTACACACAGGAGATTTTTTTTTCCCCACAGAGGCCAAGACAGTTTTAATATCAATTAATAAGTGGCATGACTGCTAGATGCCTGCATGACATTTTCTTTAACTTACTAACTTCTGTTGCTTTACCTTGCATTAGTTGCCATCTGTTAATTAACCTAGGTGACTCAATTTTTTTTTTCCTTCTAAAGGCAAAGCCTTAAAACAAGTTTTACAATCTATGGAATGGGATTTTTGGATAACTGAAGATTTCTCTTGGCTGGGGGCTAGGGCTAAGTTTGGGAATTTCTGCTGTAGGTATAAAACATCTGGGATAGGAATTATATCTTCTGCATCTCTATGAGTCCTCATAAATCTTGGGCAGTGACACAGTGTAAATGACAGCAATGGAAAAATCAGCTTGTGGTATTCTGAGGATCTTCTTTTATATAGCAGGCTGCATTTCAGTCCTGAAGGTCACTAGAACTGGCAAGCAAAAACCAGAGAGGGATGCATTGACTAATTAGACTACATGCATTTCTTCCTTGATTACAAATGTAGCGGTTGTCTCTCAAATACGAAGCTGTAATTCTGTAGGATGTAGTGTGAAGATGCAAACCAGAAAAATCTGGCATTGCAACTTGCCCGATAAATGCTCTCAGGTGATGATCCTGATCCGTTTCTTAGAGAAATCAGTGGAAATCTTTCATGGATGACAAAGCAGAACAGGCCTTGTTTAAGTGGGAAAGCTAGGTACAGAAGAAAAAGACAATATAGATATTTTCTTTGATGCTGTTAATATACAAAGAAGAATCCTAGCTAAGCCATTCTGGCTCTTCCTCATTTGCATTGCCCTGGGATTTGCAAGGAGGCATTCTCCAAGGCTCGTATGCCACCAGGGTAATCAGAGACTCGTACAATCCCTAATTGTTTCCCTGGCAAGGATGCTTTCAGTAACTGTTTGTTTTCCCTGTGTAATTGGGAAAAAAGTAGCAAAATAAAAATGGGAGTATTTAAAAGGATTAGTAAGGCACATTACTAAAGATTTGATGAGGTTTTATTGGATCATCACTGAGCAAGCTAAAGAGAAAGGGTACTTAAACAGTACAGCTCCAACACTTCCTTAATTAAATACTGTCTCAACAAAAGGATCCAGAAACCTGTTCTCTTTCTGTTTGGGGAATTTATAGAGATACATGCCATTAACTCCGGTAGTAATTGCACATCTGAATCCCTGGAGTTTGTTTATGGAAGATGGAGTATTAAGAATTCACAACACTGAACCACTTGCTCTCAAGATGTACGCCCCTTGAGCCTTGGTATGAAGAGGTGCTGAGTTCCCTCACCCCTATCGACTTTGCATCCAGTAACAACCATAAGGTTTCTTTGCATTTTCAACTGTGAACTGTGTGATCAAAGCAATACAAAGGCATTGATTAGATGGAGAAAGGGAAAGTCAGCAAATTTCAGTCCAATGATTCTGCAATCTTTGTATCATTACCAGAAGCCTGGAAGGATAAAGCATATGGGATTTTAAACCTCCAAGAACTGAGTGCTGAGCAGAAAGTTTGGGGACTATTTTCTTAGGTAAATTCGGTATCTAAGATAGACCTTGATAATTCCCCTGGCCAGAAATCAAGTCTCCGTTTCTTTCTGCAGTTCACACATACAAGATCAGTGTGTTCACTGGAGATATTTATGGTGCTGGGACAGATGCTAATGTTTTCCTAAATATCTACGGAGATCTGGGGGACACAGGAGAGAGAAAACTCAGCAAATCTGAAACGAACTTCAACAAGTTTGAAAGAGGACAGGTACAAATGCAACGGGTTAATAACACTTTCCATTTCACAGTCTTTAACCTCACAAGCCCATGACTGTCTTTACAGGCTGAGTTTTCCTATGAGGGACCATGTTCATTACCTCTTAAAATGGTTTGTATGGATTCTCAGCTGTGTATTACAACGGACAGGCGTTGCAGTAAACAGGTAGATGTTTCTGTGAAGCCACTGATAGACAAATTATCAGCTCGGTCCGTATAAACTGGTTTGAATTGCTAGCTGCAGATTTGAGAGGACACAAAACCTGAGGTTTCATTCCCATAGCCTCTGTGCAACTGATTTGCAAGTACATTGTAATTTGTAATTCACCGGAGAGCAAGATAAATTGGTGGGATCTAAACTGGGGCTATGTTTGACAAAATAACTCCAAAAGTGGTACTCTGTGGTCAGTCCATGAGTCATGGTCACTGACTCATATGGAGATACTCAGACATAATGATGACAAAGATTGTCTTATCTGGATTGTCCATACAAATCTAACTGGTTTAGAAAAGTAAGTATAATTAGACTTAAAAATCAGGACGTAAAATTTCAGGAATTCAATATTCTAATTGGTTGCGAAAGCGACATTTTGTGCAGTGCCCCTCGTAGCAGAAGCAAGCTTCAAAACGCTTTCCTGCAGAACAGTTTTAGCGTACAGATATGTCTCTATAGACTGCTGCAAAGCTTTTAACCAAACACCATCATGTGAGATGTAGAATTTAAACATGTATTATTGTGCTCTGTAGTCTCCGTTTGCTTTTGTCCAGTAGATGATCTGTTGAGCACTCATTAACAGAAGTAACTGCTATTGAACACTCTGCAGGAGGATACGTTTACTATACAGGCTGTGGACCTTGGCATTTTGTACAAGATCAAGATTCGTCATGACAATAGCATGTTCAATCCTGACTGGTTCCTGGAAAAAGTAGAGATCCTGGATGAGACCACAGATGAGTCGTTCGTTTTTCTGTGTGAGCGCTGGCTCTCTAAAAAGAAAGAGGACAAAAAGATAGAGCGTACACTTTATGAACAGGTACGGTAACAGCTCAAAGCTGTGATCCCAAACCACTGATACTAATAAAAATAAAATGATTGACTATACGGTTGAAGTCCAAGACAGCTCATTAGGGACTAGTTTTATTGGCTTGTCCAAAATGAACTTGTGATTTTCAGACAAGTTCTGAAAGTATGACCACTCTCAGCCCAGTATCACTAGCTCTGTAATTTGCAATTTCAACAGAAAAATCAAGGACTCTAGGTGAAACTTTTCAGATGAGAGTCAAAGTACCTTGCTGATGCACAGTGGAGTATATTTCCCTGCTGCTCTCCATGCTGCGCTTACAAAGTAGGTTAGTTACGGGTCCCGCTATTCAAAGTCCTCAAGCCAAAATATTGGGTCCTTTGACTTCATCCTCACTGGACTGCATAGGTTTGTCTTTTCAGTTCCTTCTTCCATCACTGGCAAAGATAAAAAGTCTGATCAGTTTGCAACCACCCAAAGCACCGAATGTTTTTTAGTGAAATGCCCTTTCTACTTGCACATTCTCTATTACTTTATCAGGCTAATACAGCTAATTGGAATTCGAGAAACATGCCCTAATTAGAATTAGCAAACAAGATTAATAGACCTCTCTTGCTTCTATACAGTCAGACATAATAAAGCAGCTGATTATAAGTCCATTGTATTTAAGGAGTCCGCTTTGCAAAATACAGTGACATTTTAATTGACAGTTACCACTAAAATTACCATTGATGAAATTGGGCTAGACTCATCCTGAATACAACAGCATGGAGGTAAGAAGTTACACCAAGGAAGAGTATTGCCATATGCTCCCTCTTAAAATCGCAGCAGACAATGCTATGAATGCTTGTGGTCATACTTACCCCGCTGATCATATTAATTTATAATGAGGAAAAGCTAATCACTTTTTTTTTTTTTTAATTACATGACTGTGTGGTAGAAGCCTCACATTTATTGGACAATGGCACTGAATGCATCTGCCGTAACTCTTCAGACACAATAGATGCTTCGTATTATTCAGCTTTGCAGTACGCTCCCTTTTACACTCTTTGGCCTGTACCAGATGCATTACTCTAACACCACAGCATCTGCCCTGATCAGCAAATCTGGCACTGTTTCATCCATCTAAATTTTCTGTGTCTATTGCTCACACAGGTAGCAGAGAAAAAGTCACGACACACAATTAAAGTCTGTTAGGTCCATTATATTTTCTTTTAGTATAACACACGTCCAAAATGACCTGTCAAGTTCCAGTGAAGTAAGTGAACGACCTGCAGTAAATTACAAGTCACATTTATTTGAGCTACACTGAGTAAAAAGCTACCTGGGGAACTACAAGGATTTCTTCTCATGTTGTTCCTGGAGGCTCCAAAATGGCCTGTCAAGTTTACCAGTGAAGTAAGTGAACGACCTGCAGTAAATTACAAGTCACATTTATTTGAGCTACACTGAGTAAAAAGCTACCTGGGGAACTACAAGGATTTCTTCTCATGTTGTTCCTGGAGGCACATGGGAACAATTGACAACACTTGAGCACTCAACTTCATTACCCTTCCATACATGCCTTCCAACTAGAGCTATGACGGCGAGCGAAACAGCCTGGATGGCTCGTCTCTCAGCCTGTCGAGTCAGGATAGCAATGCAAACCTGAAGGAGACGAAAAAATCCAGCTTGGTCAAGGCAGCAGAAGAAGGATCGCGTGAGCGAGCACCGTGTTTGTTTGCATGCGTGCATGTGTTCTTGGCTTTCAGTACTTAGGAGGCTGCATTCGTCCTGGTGAAGAGCAAGGAGAGGCAGAACAGCAAATTACTTCTCTTCACCTGGTGTTGTGACTGCTTTGGGAAAGGCTAGATCAGCGCTTGTGTTTGTGTGTTTGTTACTTTTCCTATAGCTCTCCGACCCCGAGTGAAGTAAGCCATGAAGTTCACAGCAACTTCAGTGTTTCCAACCCTCTTCTTTCTCTCCTGTGGAAATCCGTGACGCTGTAGTTTGTCAGAATTAACTTTTCCATTGCCAGCAGATGTAAGTTCTCCAAACAGTGTGGTGCTTTGGACAGCATGACAATATCGTTAGGTAGGTGGTTATTCAAGGGTATGTTGCTTTCTGTGACAGTGAGGATGCACAGGGGACCTCTACAGGCAATTGCAATAAGAAATTATGTCCCTTGCTAGCCTAAAGTTAGATGAATCCATCCACACCACCAAATGTGGAAAAGGAGCTAGTCAACAACATCCATGGGGCCTCTTCAGAAAGACACCCACTGACCTGAAGAATCATACTCGCTCTTCTTCTCCTCCACCACCAACTTCATTGCAGATAGCACTTCAGAGGCGGGAAGAAGTGACACTACCCTCTGAACAGCAGGGTCTGATAGAGTCAAGGAAAGAATTTGTGCAAATTTTGTATAATTTTGTCTGAAGTGTCCTTCAAAGGATCCAAAGCTCCTTGCAATGAGAGGGACAGTAGGCAAGTCAGACATGTTATCATCCCAAAGAGCCTCCCTTGGACTATCAGAGGCTCTTTTCCACATGATTCCTTAAAGTAGCTCCTGTCACTGATATGAGCTTTTTTTTTTCCTTCTCCCACTCTTTGACCTTCTCAAGATGATATTTCATGTAGCATATTAGATCTGAATTACCAAAGGTGGCTTTGAATTTCTTGACACCTTATTTGCCACATTTAAGCCATCTCCCCTTTGCATGGTCAGGCTATTTAGTGCCTCATCACCAAAGATGTTTGTTTAATATTAATTTAAATGTGATTTATTTTAGAACCCTTCAGGTTTTTTCCTTGCAACATGTAACCGCATCACAGCAGCTATTGGGTTGGGAGGGGAGTGGGATACGAGGAGCTGAGCAAGAGCACAGATAAGTCTCTTGGCTCTCAGAAAATAGCTTCGACTGAGAGTGCTCAGGTGAGTTCGTTCTTTTCCAGAAGGTGGTCCGTCTTATAACTGGGCAGAGGATGAGGGTCTGCAAGTGTTGTCACTGGAAGACAGGGAGTCCATGAACTCTGGACTGAGTTTTCTGCTCAGATAACTGATGGAAATATTCGGTGGCTCTAATGTAGAATTTCATCTTTAGGCTCTGGTTCCTGAGACAAGGCAAAGCTGAATATAAAAGAAAAATCTGTTTCTGGATTGCATCTTATAGAAAGTGAAATATGCCGCACAGTGTCTGCAAAGGCCAGCTTTCATGCTCGGGTGCTGCCGATAAGAAGTGGGAAAGTTGTGCAGGTTTTGTTTCTGTCCTGGCTGTGAAGAAAGCCTGGAAGATCAGTGTCCATCAGCTGAAGTGAACCTTTGTGGAAAACTTTCCCAGTCCATCGATATTTCCTTATAACTTCATTACCACACAGGCTTCTTTCTCTGTAGTTGTCTTCCTTTTGATTAACCACCTCTCTATTCCAAGACAATGACTTATCATCTAAATTGCACCTACAGTTTGCTGTCATCCTACACAGAGTCTTTTAGCTTTAGATCAAGATTTTAGATGTACAGCTAGTGTGTTGTAACAAGTAACTGGGCAGCAGCTGAGTCACAGTCACTGTCTGTGTATGCTCTTAGTCCACAGAAAGTGCAAAATAATTAAATTTATCTTAAACTTCCATGGTAAGCCAAGTGTCAAATGATGTAATTTGACTTAGGAGTTTAAGATAGCTTTCACTGACATGGTCCAAGGGAACTCACACAAATGGTTACTGCAGCTCAGCTGATGCCCAGTAGCTTGTTGTGATGTGATATCTGGGTTGCATGGCCCGCACCTTGAAGTTGTGAAGCAGACATAATGTGGCACATTGCTTAACCTAGTCTGCAACCCATGTGTCTTGGGGCCACCCTTCTTTTGCAATCCCGAATTGTACTCAAACGAAAAATAAGTGATTCCCATGTTCCTTCTGATATTACTTCTGTGGTCAGACAATGGATAACATCTGTCATGTTGGCATTCCATGTAGTTTCACAAATAATGGGTAAAACATCAGCATCTCCCATGAGAACCCCTCTCCAGCAGAGCTAGGATAGTTCTCATCATCCCTATTGTGCCAGGGTGGTCTTTCTTCTCTGAGTCCTGGAGCTTGTCATCACCACTATCTCTATTGCAGTGATATGGCCTCATTAAGGAAGCTGCATCTTGAAGGAATGCCAGATAAGATGGACTGTGTGAGCCAGACAGCCACCTCCTGAGATGGATAAAATCCAGCTGTTAATTAGTTGATTAGGGGAAGTGATATTGGAAGTTGCCTGGGAAAGGGAGTGACAACTTGAGCAGCCAGTTCTGACTCTCCCATGCTCAAGACGGTGAATACCTTTGAGGGGCAGGAGGTGATGTGAGAATGGAGTACAGAGAAAGGTCCTGTTGGCTAGGAACCTGCTTGGGTCTGAACTGGGAACCTTGCTCCATGCTGGAAGGCAGCGCTGGAGATGGTGTAGTCCACGTCCCTAATGGAACCCCATGTGCCCACAAAGAGCCTGAAGTCTCCGCAGGGACTCAAGGAAACAGGGGGGAAAGGGAGGTGGGCTGGAGGACCCGTGTGCTGTCCTGCCGTGGCCATGAGCTGCAGGTTTTGCATTCTCCTATGTTTGAAGAAGTAGACTGTGAGTCCCAGAGAAAGGAGGAGACAATGGAGAAGGGAGACAAACAAATTCAAGGGTCACTTTTCTAGTTTTTAGAGGAAAGAACAGCAAACAGCGTTTCCTGATGTCTGGTAGCAAGCTACTCTATGTCTCTGTATCCATTATTTAAAGTGAGAAATTCTAACAATTTCTCATAGTTCTCATTTTTTATATAGGTATTTCAAGCACTTTGACTTGAGGATGCAAGATCAGCTGGAAATGCTGGTAGTTCTGTGAACTTAGTCTGTCACAGGAGAACAGGATAAAAACTGTACAAAAGAAAATTTTTTCCCTATTAAAAATGTACTTTGTTTAAAAGAGGAGTCTGGAGGTGTTCTAAACATGACTCCTCTATATATTCTTATAAAATCTGTCTTGCCTACAGTTAAATCCTTTCTCCTGCTAATACCAACAGCTCCAACAGTTACTTTGTGAAGAATGCATTGCATATCGTTATGCTGATGTGCACACTGAAACGTAAATGATACCATAAAGGGGAGAACAAGTCTTGGCTAATCATCAGTTCATTTTGTGTTGGTACACAAAATTCTCAAATTGGGGCTGAATGAATCTCTTTGGGTTCTGCTCTGTCCAGAGGTAAGAACAGATTTGGTCAGCTTGAATTCATGCTTTCCTTGATATTGCACACATATTCTGAGCCTGAAGTGAGTTTCTGGTAGAACCTCCACCCCAAAAAAAGTTGTTAGTCATCATAAAGCAAAATTAGATGTCAGTCCTCGATGATTTGAGACATGGTTTAGTGGGTTTAACGGGCATGGTGGCATTGGGTATATGGTTGGACTTGATGATCTTTGAGGTCTCTTCCAGCCATAAGGATTCTATGATTCTGTGATTTGAAAGCCAACCAAGTTTTTTCTCAAGGTTTATAAACCTTTGTTTTTAAATAGAAAAAGCGATGACAAAGCCAGGTTGAGTTTTCAGTCTGTGACAAGGCAAGTTTCAGAGCTCCGAGTCTTGTCAGAATCGTTTGAACAGCCCTACACAAATGTTCTGAGAAATCAAATGAGTATTCAGCATCTAATTCCACACCGCCTGCTCGGCTTACCCAAATGAGCTTTTGGAAAGCACTTGAAAAGCAGTCTGGCACTTCCTCCCTTTTAACAGCTGAACTGAAGTTTCTGAAAACCACAGAAAAACCTGCTAAGTCCCAAACCTTGGCCTGAAGGTTTTTCCCCTAATCAATATTATTATGCAACGTATAAAATTGTTGAGTGACCTACCTTTAATACAAGGATTATTTGTAGTTTGCCTGGATTTGCAAAGGGATGCTGAAACCCTCATAGTTTACCTGGATTTGCAAAGGGATGCTGAAACCCTGAGCTGCCCCATCGATCACAGCAATCTTTGAATGAAGCACAAAGGAGAACATTTGCAGTTGTAACTGGGATATTCAGTCAGTGATGGTTTACCTTGGAGTCAGCAGAGATTTATTTGCCTTTATTGAACTGTGAGCGTAAGACCGTGTTGGTCTAATAGCCTATTTAAGATTTAGGGGCTCAGTCTCATCTTCAGGAAGGTCTCTTGGTGTAAATAAGAATTCAAGCCCTGCTGTTCTGTCATCAGTGAGGGAGAAATCTGAACTTATAACCTCCCCTTCAGGAAGGTCTCTTGGTGTAAATAAGGATTCAAGACCTTTGCTGTTCTGTCATCTGTGAGGGAGAAATCTGAACTTATAACCTCCTTGCAGCCAGTAAGTTTGCCTGGGGAAATTAACCCTTGCAGAATTTGGTCCCAAGTGTGTACGGGAAAGTAGTCTCCCATGCACATTTGCAGCCCAATGCAGCATGATGTTATCTCTTCTTCGAATGAGTGCAATGGGATGTGAACCTATTTAGCATGCACAACTGCTCCCTCTGATGGGATGAGTCCCTGGTTTTCTGAAGACTCATGTAAATGCGTATGTGCGTGGATTTTCTGATGACTAAACCTCTGTTTGTTGCAGTGATCCCATACCACATCACCATCACGACGGGCACAGAATATGACTCCAGCACTGACAGCCGTGTGTACATCATCATCATGGGTCCTCAGAAAGTGCAGACGAAGAGGCTGTGGCTGGATCTCCCAGAAGGAAAAGACGAGTTTGCAGATGGCTCCGTAGAGAAATTCTCTGTTTGGGGCCTAGATGTTGGGGAGATCAAAAAAGTGGAGGTACTTTGTGAATGCAACACAAGTACTGGAGGCATATTAAATATGTGGCCAAAGAAAGCACATGTTCCTGTTATCCTTAGCAGTGAAGGAAAGGCACTTGGGGCTAAAACGAATGTAAACAGGGTTGTGCTAATGAGATTGCACATGTGTCTGAACCTGAAAATAAATATGCTTTCCATCTCACAAATCCAAGATCCTTGGGAGGCAGAAGATAATTCTGGATTATAATGAAGTCCCATCTCTGGCACTGTTTTTTCTTAGTCAAGGCCTGTTATTGACAGATGCAGTGAAGGTTCCCAGGATCCAGTCCTCCATCAGTCTTTCTCCTAGTTGATTTTCATGCTACTTCCAGTTGGGTTTCATAAATTGTGCCTGCAGTGAGAAACACATCTTGTATAATTTTCTAGCTAAACATGAAAATTGTTTTTACAGCTTGGAGGACCCAGGCTTAGAGAAGAAAATTAATCATCGTTCATAAGTAACGTGCACAAATAGATTTTGGTACAGGAGCCATTTTTTCTGCTATGGCTCAGGGAGACAGAATTTGCATAGACTTTCCATCACTGAGCTTAAACTTCACATGAATCTTCCAGAGCGTTTGTGTACATCATTCTTGTTTCACATGGCAGTTCCATCTCCTGAAATCTTGCTCCAGCCTCCCGAGTGCTGAAACCCACAGCATCTGAGAACTTCAAAAGCCTATTTAATTTTATTTTTACCTCATACCCTGTGTTGCAGTAAACCTACCTGTTGATGCGTGAGTTGTGTATTTGGAGGGAGACAAGTGAAAAAAATACAAAGAGGGAAATCCTAACTAATTAAAAAGTCTTTGCAGTTGTACCTCTTGTTGTAGCAGCTGATAGATTGAAGCACTCCCATTAGCTTTCATTTAAGCAATGGATTCTGACACCTTGAGAAGACTCCATATGAAATTTGAGTTTATTATCAAGCCATTTTCTTAATACACTCCAAGTGCCTGGTTATTAGGAGTATTAGTGGCACTTTCTATCTAGCCCATCTCTAGGTCAGACTTTGAAAGTGAAGCAAGTGCATAAATCCTTCTCTTCAAGACTGCATGCACATGGAAACAGCCATGGGCTGGGACAGAGAGGGAGCAAAAAGCCCTCAGTGTCAGCGAGACAGAGCAGGCTGAAGAAAGACATAGAAAGGGATGCTGGAAAAGAGACAGTGAGTAGGGTGAGGAAAGGGTAGACAATAGGAGAAAGTAGGAGCAGACACTTGGAAATAGGCAGAAGCAAAGAAAAAAGTAATTTGAAAAGGATTACTAATGGGAAAGAAGAGTAAAGTTTGCAAATGAAATGTAGAGAGTTAGAAAAAGAAATAACATATAGCTTTCAAGCTGGGTGATGGTCTTCTACACTCTTCCCTGACTGCAGTGATCTCACCAGTCTGCTGCCTCACCTCTTGCTCGTTTTTCCCTTGTAGTTTGTAACCCCCCAGCTCGTGGCTGGAGGAGCCGTCTGATCCTGGCCTTCTGCCCTCCTTCGTGCAGTGTCCTCTGCTTGGAAGGTGTCTTCTTGTTGATCCACGTCCCAGCAATGACATCGATGTGCCAGTCTGCTGTGGTTGCCATAGAATCAGTCCATATTGTCCTGGTAGAAAATTGCAGTGTTCAGGGACATGGCAGAAAATTGCTAGTTATCTACTTGGGAAAAGTGAGGAACATTTCGTTCTCAGATTTGGCATTTGGCTGCTTCTGGAAAAAGGCAAGAAGTTCTGAATATGAGTAACTATGTGAAAATAGCATAGCATGGGGATTAAGTTTCCAGAAGCCCTCTGTATAACCCAGGCAGCAGACTTCGGGATTTAGTAGGATCATAAGATTTGCAGCATGATGCCACTTCTAGTTTGATATTATTCCCCTGCTGCAAATATACTCTAGTGAAAGCAGAAACAGTGGAACGTGAAGTAATTTGAAGGAAGCCCATTTATACCTGTCTTGTAAGCCTGGAGATATAATATTTACTACTGGTGTACTTTAATAGACACGCTGACATGAAAATAAATAATACAAGTTATTTGGTATAGGTGCTTTATGCTGTGCTCTTAAAACAAGTTTTAGTATTTCTTCTCCTAATGAATGAAAGTATCTCTGTTCCTAGACTGCTGTTGCCGCAGAGACACAGGTATGTCCAGAAGAGTCCTGCATTGATCTGCATTTCTAAACCACTTCTGGTTCAAACTCTTTCTCTGTCACAAGCGCCGAGTAAAACCAAGGACATATAAGTGTTGCAAGTCCAGTCCCTCGCTGACTAGGGACCTGATCCTGGAAGACCTTCAGGTCTCTCTAGTATCCTCTGCACCTTCCAGAATAAGCAGGAAATCCCCCTTTTTTTTTTTTTGCATCTTTTCCTTTTATCTACCACTCAAATCCTCTTGCTTTTCCCCCCTGTTGTTGCATTTAGTGATTGGGAGCTGCTCAGTGCAAATTGTGCATCTCGGTCTTAGTGATGTGAAGCACTCAGCAGTCCCTCAAGGACAGTAGGAATGAGTTACAAAGGTTTTCAAACAGCCCAAGGATCTACCTGCCTTTGAAATTCTGTCATTCTAAGTTAGTTCAAACATGTCAGGCCAAACAACTTGTCGTGATATCGGTATGCATGCCCAGGTTACACTGCTGGTGTGGCCGTGGCTTTGGATCATCCACTGTATTGGCATGGTCTATCCAAAGATTTGCCTGGAATTGAAAGACAAGTCCCAGTGCTCTGCTCTAGAAGTCCAACCATAAGGAAGACTCAGCACTGGGTGAATTTATCCCAGACTTTACAACATTGTTCTCGAGGCCATTGGAAATCTGCTTGTGTGCAGGTTCTCCAAGGTGGCTGGATGTGCAGGATGCTTTCCTCTGGCCAGTCACTGATACCAAAGGAGTTAAAGTTTGCTGTGAAAATCTGGTACCTAGCAATGTTGTGGAATGATGCTTTAGGAGGGGGTTGTAATGAACCCAAAAAAGCAGCAGACTTTAATGGGCTTACTAGGATTTTCCCTCTTGTTTCTTTGTCCCTGCTTCACTGCAGAGCTATTGCCCTGAACTTTCCCCACCACCTCGTCCGTGCCATCCTGCAAAAGGCCTCGAGAGGTTGTGTGCAGGCTCTCAGAGGGGCTTTGGGTTTGGAGAAGGGCAGCCAAGTTGGCAGAGAGGGAAGGCAAGTGTTATATTCCCATTCACCTCACACCCCAAGAATCTGAGAATTAATGCATCCATTTTAGACTTGAATTTCCCTAGTGGTTAACTCTAATTTTGTGCAGCTGCACAGGCATTAGTATAGTAATAATACTCCTAATAGCGGTGATGGCTGAAACCGTCAGATAAAAAAGATCACTTGTTTTGGGGGGAAAAAAGATACCACAGATATATCACCCTAGATGAAACAGTTATTAAAAATTATTTTCTGAGCGACTCTAAATATCCTAATAATTTAAAAACAAAAACAGTGAGAAATAAGGACCTCGTTTTCCTAGTAATGACACAAACCACACTTGCTCTGAAAATAATGAACTGCAGGTAGCTCTTTTATTCAACCTTTTATATACAGATAACTCATTGGAATGACTGGCTGACTGAGTTTCGTACATCAGCTGGGATACATAATTATGCTTGTAAGTCTTCCCCAGGCTGAATTGCCTGTGTTCTTTGAAAGGGACACATCCAGTTTCTTGGAGAAGTTTGCACCATCAGCATGCTTTAGCTGCTGATATACCTGTAGGAACATTGCTTGTTGCTCTTCAAGGCCCTTGCCAGATTCAGCTCCAGGTGGGCTTTGGCTTTCCTAACCTCATTCCTGCACACTTAGGCAGTGCCTCTGTTTCTCCAGGTCCCTTGTCCCTGCTGTCACCACTAGTATTCTTCCTTTTTCCATTTAAGTTTTGTCAGGAGCCCTTTGTTCATCCATGCAGGCTTCCCGCCACTCTTGTGTGACTTCCTGCCCTCCAGGATGGATTATTCTTGAGCTTGGAGGAGGTGGTCCTTGAAAGTCAACCAGCTAGAGATGTAAGCTCCATCTGTTGGCTCCGATACAAACATTGAGCTTTTGCGGTTTAAGGAGACAGGAAGAAAAGAAACAGCCTGATACATACAGCTGACTTAGATGTAGATTTGTGAGGGAAGGAGGGCTTGAATAATACTTGTGGGTGTTTGCAGAGCTGCATCTTTCATCTTGGCTGTGAAGTTTTGGGTAGTCACTTCTAGGTGTTGCAACAGCAGTGGAGAGGGTTGGAAAGATGGAGAAATAGATCTGCAGAGATCAGCAAACTAGCAGATAGAGGGGCAATGGAGCAGAAGCAGAGTAGTAAGAGACCGGACATGTTTTCATGTAGGTCACTCCAGTCTACTTTGTTTACTTTTGGGACTGGTAGTGTCCTGCCTTCCCTCATGCTCAGCAGCCCGTGACCTGAGCTTTCTTGCCCACATCAGCTGTCATATACACTGACATCTTGCCTGTTGGGCAGCAATGGCACAAACTACTTCACAACTCCCTCCACTCCACTGTGGAAGTGGTTTGTGTGATGGTGTATGTAGTCGACACTCTCAGTCCTTCATCACTGGTTAAAACACCCAATCAGGGTCTGTCCTCCGAGGAAATCCCCTTTAACAAGCGTTTTCTCGCTGACTCTCACAGGTGGGGCATGATGGTGCTACCCCTGAGAGCTGCTGGCTGATGGAAGAGCTCACCATCATCGTGCCCACCAAAGGCGTCATGTATAACTTTGTCTGTAAGTGCTGGCTGGCCAGAGACAAAGGGGATGGACTCACCTCACGAATCCTCAACATCCTGGATGCGGACTGTGTTAACATTGGCCTCAAGGTAGGGTCTAGGCTCATCTTGTATCTTCAGCTGTCGCGTGGACCTGTGTTGATATAGGTTGTGTGTCAGCAGTTCTCATACTATGACTTCTGCCTGTGGTTTGGACCTTTTCTTTGCAGAGGGCTTTTTTGTTATCTATTTAGCAATATCTTTAGGAATGGTTTAGCGTCATTATCACTGTTTAAATAATGCTGGCTGGATGCAGCCGTGGCGTAGGTAGAAGGACAGGGTAGGGCAGAGCATGTAGGACACAGTTCAGCAGTATGTCCTCATTTTGTCACCACACCTGGAGCACCCACTCCATCACCTGGTATCCATAGAGAGGGAGCAGCTGTAAGGTGAACACCTTTGTGCAATCTAACTCCATCGTGTTTTGTTTGAGGAGAGACTTCTAACTCATCAAATTAGACTACCGGAGATATTTTAACCTCTGCATAGTGTGGCTACATATCAGCTTTTCTGATATGCGATAAGGAAGCTGAATTCAGTTAGAAACTAATAGTAATTGGGAGTTGTTGAAACATGGAGACATTTGTAAGCTTGATCTTTGAAGTGAATAACTGACTGAAGTTGAATAAGCAACGACAAAAACTATATAGTCTTTTCATCCATACATATGAAATTTGAAGTAATGTGTGCTATGCCATATTTCAACTAAACACAAACTGGAAAGCTGAGCTATGCTGATTTTGGATGTGAGATTTATAACAGAAATAAGTCTGGATGAATGGGACAATAATACTGTGTTTAATACCTGTATGGCAATTTAAAGTATCTGTAGATGTGTTTCTATTTACAGTGAGGTTACATTTTCATAGTACATTAATTTTACTTTATGCTGTTCTTGATTCCCAACCTAAAGATATTCTCCCGAAATATTTCTTGTTCCCCACACAAAACGTGATAACATTTTTAGCATCTGTGAGGGGTTCAACAACTCAACACAGGTTTCAGTGGTGGAATTGACCTAAGAGGGAAAAAACACTCCCTCAGGCTGAATACCAAGGTTAAAATCTAATTTCTTAAAAACTTTCCATCAGTCGTTTAACCTTCTGGATAAGGTTTCCAAACTCCTATTGGTGAGCTGATGGCTGGCCCATAGATTGAAGTGGGTGTTAATGAAGACATATGCTCAGTCTTCCTTTAAAAGCCCAATCCTGAATATTTATTTTCATAAGCATGCCAAAAATAGACACATCTAACTAAATTTGTTTTCTGTGATGTCGGGCCAGAAACTTGCTGAAAGGTTTGAAGAAAATCAGGGGAGCTGCTTGAGACATGAAATCAGAAGTGTGCATAAGACTTTCTGACCAGTCTCCTAGTTGAGGGAATTTAGGACTGTGCCTTCATAAACAGCTTTAGTTAGAAAGTGAGTTTAATTGGTTTTGTTTAGAGTTCAAAGAAGACTAATGTTTTTAACATCTTTGGGAAAGTGAATGCTTTTTTGTTTTGCTTTTGCCTGACTCTTGCACAGTCATACGTTAATTTTCTTCTTGGCTTGCTATTCCCTCTCTGTGCTTTAAAATGAGCATTTGCCTTCCCATACATAGAGAAACTAGTCAATGTCCACCACAGTCATTAAAACCTTTTAATGCACTGGTAAAAGCCTTTTTCTTCTCCTACCCATAGCAAATGTGATGCTTTGTTATGATTTAAACGTGTGTGGATGAATATGTGATGGACAAGTTACTCAGGATTCAACAAACATGAAAAGTAATTTTTCTACGATATTATTCCTTTGAATTGTTGATTTAGGTGGCAATCACAATTCAGGCCAATAGAACTTGCCTAGCAATGCACTATTTGAAATATCTTTTGTTGGGGCTGTTTCTTGATATTCTTCCACCTCTTAGATCCGGACATCTTGTTACCATAGGTATGATGTTGAAAGCATCTAAGTGGCCTAAAAGTCGTAATGCCACTGACAACCACTGGAACTTGTACACTTTTGAAATATTTGATTCTGAATCTTATTATTCACGTCAGGAGAAAAGAACAAAGTTCGGCTAATAAGATGACAATGATGCAAAACGTCTTTTCACAAACTGACATACATTTAATGTACGAGATCTGGGAACACTCTGCATTTGATGCAGCAGTGTGCGTCTCACTGGGAAATAGGATAGCTGCATTTTTCTGCTGTAGAGAATATTTGGATATATAGACTTCAGAACTATTAGTGATATTAGACTAAATGTTACCTAGATGGACACTGAACAGTTGGGGGAAAGGTTTTGCAGTCAAGAGAAAGAAACAATTGTGCCTTTGCGAGCTGTTTTTTTAAAAATGGCTAGAGTTTGGTGCAGTACAGAGGTACGGAGTGCTGGGAGGTGGCCGGGAGGAGATGCCAGTAGCAGATGTCCCAGGTCTTCATCATTTCCCAAGCATATGGTGGTCAAAAAGAATCTGTCTCTCTCTGAGTCTATCTAGGCTGAGAAAATCTGCGAAAAAAAATCATAGATGGTGCAAAGAGGAAGGTCCTGTAGCAAGTTCCAATCTCTAAGTTTACCTCTGAGAACCATGATGTGGAAAGAAACCAGGAAGCCGTGTTGTAACCATTTCTGGCAAAGCAGCAGATCTTCTCAAAAGGCTATCTGGCCTTTTGCCCAGACTTTTGCATGGGTTAAGGACAGCTGTTGAATGAGAGCTTCTGATTTTTTCAAATCCTCACCAGATCCTCTATGAAGTCACGGTTGTGACTGGAGACATCGAAAGCGGCGGTACCGATGCCAGTATTTTCATGACTGTCTTTGGATCCAACGGGAACACTGAGGAGATGCAGCTGGAAAAGAATGGAGACAGGTACGTAACTTTGTCATTTTTTGTTGCTTACAAGTGGAGTGATAACAGATTCTAGTGTCAAGTCAAAAAGCACTTGGGGCTTTGATCGTGCTCCCACTGAAACACAAAGATAAACTCCCACTGACTTTATAGATTCAGAACTGGGCCCCTTGTAAGTGTTATTGGAACGTATTTAGCAGACAAAAGGATAGCACTGTGTAGCCAGGGCAACCATCCTTTGTCATTTCTAGAAGTTTTGTTTAACCTGTTCTTCAGTGGCTTTAGAGATAAGCATCGTGAACAAAATTACGAAGCACGAAGCCCTGCATCACCTCCAAGAGGAACTGTGGACATTGCGTGAAACCATAGGTGCAATTTCTGCAAAACACATCTTTTGTGGAAAAATAAATAATTTCATTTAAACGTTATTTAATGGGAAGGCATGAGTAACTACATAATGAAAGAAAGACAAACTGACATACACACATCTGCCTTGGGAAAGGCCTGTGATGTGAAGGTGCTGACTCTCCTCCATCCGCTCTCCGCATTTGCTGAGCTGGCCAGACATCAGGCAGCTTGGTCCAGAAGATGCTTGAGGGATGCCAGGGCCTGAGCTGGTAAGCTGAGGGCCCTGCTGAGAAGTGGGCTTCTTAGCTCGGGCTCTGTGCCACGCTAATATAACCGTGTGGTTTTGGAGCTGTACCTGACTTCTCTGCAGCTGGCATGAAAGGGATACACGATGACATCTGTCTGCACACACGTGGCCTTAACAGTGCAGAGAGATGGAAAGGGGCTGGGAGCTGTGCGGAGTGCCGCTCTACATGCTCTGGTTTTAGTAAAAAAGTGAAATATCATGTATTCTTCAGCAGAAACAGCTAATGAACACTGTAACCCTAGCCTGATGCCAGCACTTCTGTAAGCCAAAAAACCCCACATGCCACTGATCCATTTCCTAAAGCTTTCCTGTTCCTTTCTAGCACCTCCCTTGGTACAGAAAGCTTTGGCATGCTCAAGAATGAACATGGCACTAACCATCTTTTAGAGACGGGCTTCATCAGGCTTAAATTTAATTAATTGACTACCTCTGATCTTATTCAGCAAAGCATCTACAGAGTGTCAGAAGGGCTGAAGCATTCAGCCGCACAGTTTGAGCTCAGCTTGCTGAGGTGATGCCGGACTCTCCCGCCAGCCTCCTGGCAATGAATTTCCTCCACCACAGCTTTGCATATCATGTGTGGGCTGGATAATTGAAGATAAGGCTCCCTGCACAGAGGTGTTTGCTCAGGGCATGTTTTACTTGCAGCTGTCATAGCAGAGTGGGTGTCTGGGCAAGTGTGTGCATCTAAGCTTGAAACCTTCATGTGTTTAGTTAGTAACAAGCGCGAGCCTTGTTTGCTCTGAAAAAAATGTAGCAGAGGTGCTGCTGACTAAAATCTCCATCAGAAACACAGCTGAGTCATGCAGAAAACCACAGCTTTTGGCCCTGCTCCCCATCACAGAGAGACATTCAACATGTGGGGCAATGCACCTCGGTTACCTGCATGTCTGGCTATCGGTGACATCCCCCTTCCAAGATCCCAGGCAATCCCAAACTAATCTATCTTCCACTGTTTTAAGCCTAACATTCAATTCTAGTAGGCGGGAAAATGGACCACAACTGTTTGTATTTAAAAGTAAAGCAGACTTCACATCAGGGTATGTCAACCAAAAATCTCTCAAAGCGACCAAAACATCTCCAGCCCCTCAAGAGAGGGATTGCGGTTTTGCTCCACCTGGCCAGGCAAGTGATAGCCTTAAACTATGCGACCTATAAAAAAAAATTGCATTTTTCTGTGTGGGTGAGATGGATAATCTCTGATATAAGGATATGAAAATGCCATAAAGGAGAGCCACACAGTTTGTATGTTATTAGTTGCTTGGGTTGTCTTTTGCCAGTAGAAGTTTTGCAAGTTGTTGAAAACTCATTGAGGGTGTATAAAGAAAGAGGACATGTAAAACACACCTATTAATATGTTAATATCCCCAGGATGTTGTGCTATTCTTTCAGGATTTACTGGCACATCCCTGCTAGCTGGAGGTGCTCCGTATCACACCTCCAGCTGCACAGAGTTCCCATTAGCACACCCTGCAGAGGTCCCCAAATACACATACTGCCTGTTTCCACACCAGTCCCACCAGTCTTCATCCAGCTGTTAATAACACAGGTTTCCCTGGCTTTTGTTTCACATGGGAACCTCGCCAGCCTTTGCACCAGCAGCAAGGGATGGGTGAGAGCCGCTGCAACCAAATGGTAAAAGGCACTTCATCGTTATTGGGGCCATCCAGTGCCAATTCACTCACGGCAGCTTAGTGCATTACGAAGAACTGTCTGCCTAACCTGTCGCAGATTTAAGGCAATTTAAGCTACATTACTGTTATTGCCAAGACCTCTGGGCAACAGAAATATTTATAACTGCAGGTATGGGTAGGAAAGCTTAATGAAATCCCTCAGATAAATGCTTCGGTGTCCTAGAAAAGGAATAGCGGCAGTCAGCTTGTCTGGGTACTTCTTCCCTTCTCAATTTTTTTCAGGCTTATGTTCATGTTCGTATAAATCAGGGATAGAAGAGAGCTCTTGGGTCACCCAGTTTGTCACTTTAGCAGTTGTTTCCCTCTAGTACAATGACTTCTTGGAAGTAGCAGGTGAGTATCAGCCTTAGAAACTGTAAACAGGGCATTTATTGAAGATAAATAAAGGTTTATTTTGCTAACAGACTGTTTAGCTTAAAGTTGCTCAGCCTGGAAAGGATCAGAGTGAGGGACTTCTATGAAGTTTTGTAGGTAATGGTGATTCTAATGAAAACTGATCATGAGATCATGGGATAATGCAGGCTGGCAGGGTCACACCTTTTTCTTAAATAGAAGTGGAAATCAATCCAGTCCAGGCACAAAAGCGCATTCTCTTTCTCACAGTGAGACAGGCTGTCTTGGTATCCGGTACCACAGAAAGACAAATAACAAGAGAGGGGAGTTTTTCAAAGAGCAAACATAACCCTTAATAACTAGAAATGGACTGGGACCAAAACGCCCTATCCAAATGCCTCTGGGAGTGCAGGGAAAGCAATGCCTGGATGAAAACTGAGAGGCTCGAGCCAATCTCTATTGCTAACATCTGCAGCTATGCAGGCTCAGATAATGGTGTGAGGATAATCACATTCACGCTGCAGGGTGTAATCTGAGCAGAGCTTGGTAAAGAAATGTGTTTTTCTCCATATCCTGGCCCTGCACAGCTATAGGAGGCTGAGTACCTCGCCAGGAATGAGATATCATCATTATGGATTGTCTACGTTATGGTGGTGCCCACAGTTTGCAGAGCTCTCTCCAAACCTCTCGGCAGGCTTAGGTAACTCACTCGCAAGGAGAAGTTTGCACAGAGGAGGAACCTCAACAGCAGAGTGGTCATTGTGGTGCTTGGTCGACCCAATGGATTTGGCTGTCGTTTTACTTAGCAAGGGTTGGATTTCCATCTCCAAGCCCACAGCAGGTCTGCCAGAGTATTCTGGGGGCAAATCGAGAAGATACACTTGCTCTGAATAGAGTAATATTGAGCCTGAGGCAGCTCTTTCACTGGAGCAAGGCTTTCTTCCTGGTGCCATTGATACTAAGATGGAGGTGAGGTGGCTGCAGTCCTAGCAAATGCAATATCTTCTTCAGGAAGCATATGTTAGCTGTTTTTCCCCTTTTCCTACTTTCTGCTGATTGCTATGGATGAGCAGTTCCTACACATCCTTGTGCCTATATACGGGAGCCAAGCACAGGGTAAGATCTTTCATGCAATGTTACACAAACCCACCCCGGCTCTTACCAAAGACGAAGCCAGTTTGCAAATCCGTATTCCCCAAAATCACAAGGGGAGTGCAGGATGGTTGATTTTGGCTCCTTTCTAACACAATTTGCCTATGCTTACTAAACTTAGGCATTGGGCTCCAACTTGCAATCAGGTTGCCGTATTTAGCTGAGCTGCAGCAACTGTCTGTCTCCACGGCAAAGGCAAAGTTATGTGCTGCGTCTTAGCGAAAGAAGATTAAGCAAAATTGCTTTGCCTTCTAGTTGGGATGGGCGAAGGGCAGGCACGTGGGCAGACGCCAGGAGGAAGGTGACGTGCAGAAACCTGACTGTGAGTCTCTATTGTTCTGGTTACAAACAGAGTGATAATGTATGCTACAGGCTGCCTGGAATGACTCCAGGTGCCTCGTATGGGTTTGATTTTCCAGGGGAGGAGGAATCCCTGTCAAATCTGCACTGAGATGTCTTGCCAAAAACACAGTAGCTGGTGGTTGTGGGACAGGAAAGCTCAAGTCCGATAAAGTGCACTGATAAACTTTTAATTTGAGGCCGTTGGCAAGGCGTGAGTTGCAGTATGGTCAGGGGATTGAGATGCAACGATGCTGTAAAGCAGCGGGAAACTTCCTCGGACTTTCAATCCCTCCAGGTTTGAGCGAGGCCAAGAGGACAGTTTCATCGTGGAGATCGCCGATATCGCACCCCTCAGGAAGATGAGGATCCGGACCGACGGGAAGGGGACTCGCCCGCACTGGTTCCTGGAAAGGGTAATGCACTTCATATTGCGCATCTCTTTGCAACCTGCTTGTGTTGAAGGCTCTCAGCCCTTGAGAAAGAGGAGAAAGGCAGCGAACGACTCAGTTTTATTAATTTGCTACATTTTTCCATTTGGTTTCTCAGGGCTGGTTTTTTTTCCTCCACAAATTGAGTCAAAAAAGAAGAGAGCAAGGGCAAAAGCTGTGCTGTAAAGCTTTATCACAGTCTCTGCTGTTAGATCTTACTCTCCCTCTCTGCAAAAGAACCTTGGCTTGCCACCAAGGCACCTGTGGTATCATCTGGTCCCCGGGATGTACCCTCAGCTTCTGCAGACCCCTGCCATCCTCTGACCCCATGGGAGGGTGGATCTCCCTCTGCCAGGCAGGGACAGCTAGCGTGGGCCTGGGCTGGGTGGGACGTTTCTGATTAATCCATCCTTTCAGGTGAAGCATCCCACCTCTCCCCTTCTCTTCTCCCTCTAGCACACAGGCACATTTCTTTCTTTTCTTGTTCGTACAAGTAAGGTGTAATTTCCTTCTTGCATTTTGAATAAAGCATGCAAAATGGCTCTTACCGCTTCTGTTGATTGTATTTTTCCCTCATGTCTTATCTTGTACAAAAGCACTGTGCTTGCCTTTATCTTCTCTACCAAACCACCAGGTCCTTGTAAAGATCACTTGTATTTGGGCAGTTAAGTGTAGTTTGCTTGTTATGGGCCCCTATAATTATATTTCTAAGACAGAGATGGAGTAATGTGCTGATTCCACACCATCAGATGTCACTAAGGGAGAAACACATCTGCACCATGTTTCTTTAGCAGGCTTTTTCTGGAGTAAGTATCCTGCTGACATTTTATGAGAATGGGTTAAGACCCGGTAGCTTAACCCATGGTCAGAAAGAACAGTGCATGTTTTTTTTTTTTATTGGGTCTTTATCCTTTTTGACTAGTCTGAAGCTGTCCTTCTTTTTCCCCATAAATAATGTGTTTCTAAACACTGGTCCTAGGTAGCCACCAGTTTCCAGTAAAGTGATGAACTGTTCTTCCCCTCCATTAGCATGGGCTAAGAAACATTTCTGTCACGCGGTACCTTTTTTGCTTAAGCATTGCCACTTCTGACTTTTTTCTCAGCAACTCTTGTGTAGCTTTCCAAAGCATTAGACCTCCAGTATATATCTTCTGAATAGAAGCCATAGACACATAATTTTTCTCTCTGTGCCTAAGGAATAACTCAATCTGTTCTCTGATTTGATCCGGTCATCTTGGTCAAACTCCCCTTGCCAGTTCCCCGATAGTTTTCCCTGAGTTTTACAAAGGATATTAATATATAATGAAATCAAATAAAGCTTATTCATCCAGAGGGATGCTAGAGCTTGCAATCATGAATTAGCAATAGCTCATAGACAAGGGATGGTGGCATCTTTAGTGGCAGGTAGCACCTTCCCACCTTCCTGTGCCAGGTCTATCCAGTTGATCCAACACCTGAGCCTGCTGGACCGCCCCATCCAAAGCAAGGTTTTCCCGGGGATGTGGCCAAAAAGGACTCTCACGTGGACCCATCTGATGGACTTAAGCATTGGGACAGGCTCCCCAAGGAGGTGGTGGACTCACCATCCCTGAAGGTGTTCAAAAAACATTTAGACGTGGCACTTTGAGACATGGCTTAGTGGGCATGGTGGTGTTGGGTGTACGGTTGGACTTCACGATCTTTGAGGTCTCTTCCAATCTTAACAATTCCATGATTCTATGATCTTTATAGCTCTACAGAAGCAACAGGTAGACCATGCACGCAACTCTTTGAGACCAGGATTTTGAAAGGTTTTGAAAATTGTACCTGTAGTTTCTATTCTTCATACAGAAACAGAGCATGGAGGATCTTCTAACTCCAGTGATATGCAAAGAACTTTATTTATTAGGTTTTTTCCCCACCTTCCCTGCAAAGTAAACATAGCATTTGCATTCTCAGGCAGAGAGTGAGGACAGGAGTGCTCTGGAAGAGGGGAGGAAGGATTTGTGTTCTCTGATTTGTATTCCAGCCTTGAAAACTTATGTAGCCTGGTGTGACATGAAAACTGATCTGAGCCCATTTCCATTTCTGTCAAAAGTGCATATTAAAACTGCATAATGAAATACTTGTGGGGGTAGTGCTAAACTCTCAGACAGATGGTTCACAGTTAGCGCTAACTAGCACAGTGAAATGAGAAGCTAGATTAAGCCATCAACCCCGTAATTAACCATTTGTTGCTCCATTTATATACAGGATATTCTCTGTTTTCTTGTTCTATTAAAATAACAATAAATGATGTTTTTAATTATCTTTGGTCTTTTTGTAAACTGTTGCTGGTCATAATTTGTACTGCTTTTAGTTTGCCAGAAATAGAAATGCATAAATATCAATTAAAATTCATGAATTATCGATGATGTTGTACACAGCCGAAAGATCCAATTTACAAGCAGGGAAGTAGTCATATTTTTTTTTCTGTCTAGATAAAATACATTGGAATTTCATTCAGAATCTCAACAAAGTAAGGAACTCGGTGCCAAAGCTTCAAACTGCACCAAAAGTGGCAATAAGTTTTAAATGCTGATACTTAATCCTCTAGAGGGAACAAAATTTGATTAGTGATGTGTTGGACCAGAATTAATATTATTGATTATTGCCATGCACAGAAAAACATACCGAAAACTCTCCAAAGCTAAGCAACTCTTTCTGATCTCACCACTGCTGGGACAGACATAGAGTTTGGATATTTTCCTCTGACCTAATGCTGAATCTTATGTTCTTCCACATCAAGCCACCATGATACTTCTCTGTGTTTCTGAAAAATCAGGGAACAGAATCATAGAATCATAGAATCATGGAATGGTTTGGGTTGGAAGGGATCTTCAAAGGCCATCCAGTCCAACCCCCCTGCCATCAGCAGGGACATCTTCAACTCCATCAGGTTGCTCAGGTTGGTCCATCCAACCTGGCCTGGAAGGTTTGCAGGGATGGGGCATCTACCAGCTCTCTGGGCAACCTCTGCCAGTGCCTCACCACCCTCATTGTAAAAAAATTAGGAAACTTGTCTAAATGCATGTTTTAGAAACCTCCTCCTGGGATAGTCGGTTCCTCAGTCCACATGATGATATCACCTGCTGCCCAGTGTCTTAGATGCGAAGTTGAAAAGCTAGAAATAAGAAGGGATGAAAGCTGTCTGAGTGAAATAACAGCAATTGTGAGACTGTTGAATTCTGCGGAGTTGCTTCTCTCAGAATTTTAATGTTACTTTGTGCTGTCAAAGCCAGGCAGATAAGAAGCTGCCTTAATGAAGCACTAATTGCATTGCATTCAAACGTCACAAATAATCCTGAATGTGGGACTCAGTCTTTATTCAGTTCTTTTTCCTTTATATGAAGGAGATTAAGAGAATTTGAGACAATTCATTATAGAGCTGAAGCTGACTGTTATTCTTTGCAACAGAGCAAAGTCTTTTTGTTTTACAGTCAGAGGACCCTGGTTTTACACGATGACTAATGACATGCGACAGAACCATAAAAACCTGTGGTTGAGTCTTTAAAGGTGAATTCCAGGACCTCTGTATTTTGGTGTTAGTGGGGCGTGAGCCCCTGCGGAGCGTGTTTTACACTGCAGCTGGGAGAAGACTGGGTAGAGGTAAATCAAACCATTGGACATGTCAAACCTTTCTGTTACAGCACACAGCTCACAATTAATTTTCAAGTTAACCATTTAAAGTTCCTGTCAGTCAGCTACAATATTTCTTCGGCTACAAATTATCAACATTTTATTCATACACATTGCTCCCACTTTCTTTTCATTGTTCATAGGTGTTCTACAGCCTGGTTAAAATCCATGCATAATTAGTGATAAAGTTTGAGCTTAAAAGCATTCAGGATGTCCCCAGCAAGTTCTAGGTACCCTAAAAAATAGTTTAGATGCAATGTAAAGTAGCAGTTTCATTGCCAAACCATAACTAATTTTTCTGAGAGGAACAGACAGAAAATAAAAATAGTCTCAGCTCAACTCCCTGAGATGACTTTCTTGACCCTCATGATTGAAAGCAAAAATCCTGCCTCATCCTCTGTGTGTGCAACACCCACAAACATCTCCTTGTAGGATGGGGTTCATCTTGTGCTATTTTAGTCATCGAAAAAGCTACTTTCAGCTTTCATCTCTTCTACCAAAGTCTTTAGACCTCCTCTGTAGTCAGCGGAGAGACAGATCTGAGAGACGCCTTGAGCGGTTCTTTACCTGACCCCCAGCTTGGGTGGGATGTGTTGCTTCCCTGGTGATACCCAGCTCCCATCCCTGACCGTAGGGAGGGCCAACATGATCCACTTGGGCTGGATGCCCGGCATTTCGGTGGTTTGTGCTAGGTAAGGTAGGCAACGTACCCACGTTGTGACTGAGCAATGAGCCTGCCACAGGTTTCCTGCTACCTCCACGTCCCTTGCTGCGATCTCCCTTGAGCAAACGAAGCTCATAAAATGAATCTCTTTCTCCTGTCCGCATCTTTCGTGAGCAGCATCCCCGAACGAGACAGGAGAGGCTGCTCCCTCTCTGTGCTAACTGCTTACATGAAGCTGCATACGGATGGAATCACTCCTCCTGGGTGAGGGGCTGGGAGGGGTGGAAAGAGAGGGCATTTTGCTCGAGCAGTTTTAGTAACCAGACAGTTTTCCCCAGACAGCATCTGGAGCGTTGGGCACGGGCTGGTTATTTGTGAGAAGTCTGATCTCTCTGTCTGCGAGTGCACTCCAGCTGGCAACTCTAATCCGATCCGACCCCCCCTGCTGCTTTCCTGACATTTCCCTGCAAGCTTTGCTCAGGACATTTTGCTGCTAACAATGTCACTGTCATTCCCGAGCAGGGCAGAGGTAGAGCTGACTGAACCTTTCCTAGCATAGAGTTTATGCACCAAACCGGGGGAAAAAAGGCATTTTCGGTCAACCTGACATTATTCACAATTAAAATCTGCAAAATTTTAGCCAAAAAAAGGTTTCTAGATTGGACATCTGAGAGGATGTAGACATCGTTCATGCATCCTTGAGAGAGGAGACTTCCTTCTGGTCTGTGCCCTGGCAGAGAGAGCACCAGCTGGGATGGTGGAGACCTGATTTCTGCTAGGTTCAAAGCAAGGATTTGATTCAACATCTCTTGACTCATAGAGCAGCTGGTTTTTGGCCACAAAGTAATAGTGGCACCGGCTGTGAATACACAGCTTTTTAGAAAAGTGGGACAACTTCAACAGCCCCAAATGTCCTGTACCTCTGGGATAAAGGTGCTGTGTTACAGATTCCTGTTTAGCATCAGGAAGAGAGAAAATCCCAGATGAGTGTCCTACCCACGGAACCATATAATGCACAAATAACATGGCTACTGCTTCAGCTTCAGTGTAGCTACTGCCCTCTTTAAAATAGTTTTTTATAACCTGGAGCAATGTTCTTCTTTTGAACTGCTAAAGGCTCCAGCAAAGCTTGGTTGGGGTCAACAGAAGGCCATGGACTAGGACAGATGCAGTTTGAGGACAGAATTTGAGCACATTTTATCTCAAGATAGGTCACTGAGATAGTCAAGGGGCTGAAGCATATGGCATACTAGGAAAGGCTGGGGAAAGTGGAGTTTTTAAGCCTTGAAAAGAAAAAACTGGGGGTGAATCTAGTAGCAGTCTTCTGCTGCTTAAAGGGAGGTTACAGAGACCATCCATCCAGTCTCTTCTCAGAGGTGAACAGCGAAAAGGCGTGAGGCAACGGACACAAGTTACAACAAGGAAAATCCTCATTGGTTATAAGGAAAAAAATCTTCCCAATGAGAGTGGTGCAGCCCTGGGATGGGGACCCAGAGTGTTGGGGGAATCTCCACCCTTGAAGATTTTCAAAACTCAGTTGGACATGGCCTTGCACGGAGCCATGCTTGGAGCAGGAGGTGGGACTAGATACCTCCAGGTGTCCCTTTTAACTTAACATTTTCCACTACTCCATGATTCATTTCCATGTTTCCATGTCTCATGTTTCCATGGCCTTTGCAGAGATATGCTTTGCAAGACACTGTTTGCTGACGCGCTGCTACACTCAGGTATGGTCTCTGCTTCTGTTAGGTGGTAACACAAATGGTAATTTCCAGCCCTGTCTCCTCCTTTCCCTCCAACTCCTGCAATTTAGTGAGAATTTACTGCTGGCTTTTTGCTAGGCAAGTGTAATGCCTTTCTCCCAGTAGACGGATGCTCCACGAAGCCCACGTTGAACAGGGCACATAAAGGTGAGTATTTTGTTAAGCGTTTGTTGGAGCAGCTCACTGCCTTGTTCTAAATAAGTTCCTATTCTGTTCTTATCACCACAGCATCTGAGCTCCTTCCCGTGACACATTAGACAGCGTGACTAATATCTGTTGCATACTGTTTGTTCTGTCACCTTTTCCCAGAAGGAGAAGTGTGCGAAACATTAAGTTTTACTGGCCTAATTTTATCTTGTGCATTGCTTTAACTTGTTTGGTGTCGGTGCGCATGTCTCTACAATAATTGCTGTGTGTTTGCACAGAGAAGACAGGCGAAGGAAAGATACCGTGTACTTCAAGGTGAGGTAGTGAGGTTTTATTAACTCTCTGTTACTTCTTCTTTGGAGTGAATTCCATACTGACTTCCAGGAAAAGGCTGACTGTCTTAGAGATGAGCTTTGTCCATAGCTTACATTAGAGGAGCAAATTTCTTCCTATGCTTTACCCCATGGCTTGAAAAGGTCCAATATTATGAAGACCATTTCTCAGGACAAGTCACCACAGTAAATATTGTCCATAGGAGAGAGCTCCGTTTATCCCAGAAGAGCTTTGAAGCTATGACCAAGCTCTACCCATGTCCTACCACACTGCGCACTTTGTAAGTTTAATCTTTGCTCTCATTCAAATGGTAGCTGAAGTTTTTTCCTTTATTTTGGCTCTTCACAGATCATCCTGAAGAACTTGAGTAATCAAGAAGTGGCCACATTTACCTATGGTGAATGGCTGTCAAAGCTGAAAAATGCCAAGGGAAGTCTTGTATGTGAGATGCCAGCTGTCATAAATGACGAGCAGATGATGGAGGACACGACTTATACTCTTCAGGTCAAAACCAGTGATGTTGGAGGTTTGTCCATGGTGGATATTTTACGACTTTTCTAGTATGAAGTTTCATTTTTAGCAATGGCAAACATCTCCTGCTTAATTTGAAATTATGTTAAAAAAAGAATAATTTAGCCCTGCTATGCTGGAACACCGCCATTTTTGTCTGGCTGTTCATCATGGCAGTGTTGTTCTGTGCGATTCATCCTCATTCGAGCTCTGGGCATAAAATATTTAGGCTCAAGGTCTAGATTTGACTGCTCACCGGTTCCTCTTAAGATAACTTAACAGAAGCTATTGCCAGACCATGTTGCAATGGTCAAGAGCCCACTTCTTTCTTTTTGATCAGGTCAGGTCCATCCACGTAGGATGGAAAAAAAGGCTACAGTCAAAGCTGGTGGGCTCCAGGTTTTCAGTCAACACTGTCTGCTTTGTCCAAGGAAGACAGCAATAATTCAGCCTCCTTTTCAAATGTTTTGAAACTATTTATCTCAGACCATGAAAAACCATCCCTAAATGCACACCAGATAGAAGAGGTGGAACAGAGTATAAAGAAAGCTGCAGAGCTTCAAAAGCCAAGAAATGGGATTTCTGTGTCATTTCCTGAGATCACTGCCTCTTTTCATGAGAACTTCTGTCAGGCTGCTGAATGAAAGCTGCAACCACATACAAGGTGCCTCGTGTCAAAATGGGGCAAGCTAGACACTATCCTGCAGACACATTGTTTGAAAGGTTGACCTTCAAAGGGAATTCTTCTACACCAGTGCACATAATCACCTCCTGATCTCCAGCTCGCTTCCTTTTTTTTCCCCTGTTTTTCCTTTTCTTTTCCCTGTTTTTTTCCTTTTTTTTTTTTTTTCTGGATTTGCCACTGGTAATTTATGCAGCTTGTGAGGTTTGATCTGAGAATATCAAAATTCACCCGGCGGAGTATCTTTGTGCCACCTCATCATTTTTTATCTTTCTGCTCTGCCTGCTGCTTAGCTGAAAAACATGTAGTGAAATACGAAAAACAAAAGAGAGAGAGGAAGATTTGTTTATGTATCTGGCAATCCATCTAGTATAATGGTAGATCTTTCTGTGACCTTTTTGTGAAACCCAGCCCTAACTCAGGAAGGCAATGGAAACAGAAATGAGAGGAGAATAGAAGATGACAGCAACAGCAGACAGATCTGCCCTTCCCATTGAATGAAGGATGATGGGTATTAATGATGAAACACTTTATTTCATTATGAACAGCGACAACCAGTAGCAAAGAGCAGATTACAAAGAGGTTTCAGAGAGTCTGTGTATGATTAGATCACACAGAGCACTGTCATAATGCTGAATTTTATCCAGCTTATCTAAAGAGGGTACAAGTCATGAACCATCTCCCCTCTTTGATCGTTATGTATTCCACAATTACTCCTGGTTGGACCAATTCAGGAAGACATTTTATCCTTGATGGTTAGTTTAAAAATGTTATATCATCTCCTGCCACACTGACATTGTCTAGGGACAGCCATGCTCCACAATGTACAGAATCAGATGTGTTTATTTCTAGGGATAAAATTTTCTCTGCAATAGCTTTCAACTTTCCAGTGCATCAAAGGCACTGAGAAAAAAAATAAAATTTAAAAAAAAAAAAAAATTAATCTCACTTATTTGTCAGTCTCCAAAAAATCATACTTATGGTCTTAGTTCCTTCTAGTCTAGACTGTCTCTGGTCAATTCATCCGTGAGAAGGATCTTAGTCAGTGGTCTGGTGCATCCTCTGAAGGGTCTCTGTCAGTCTCTCTTCAGCAGATTCAGACAGAGCCAGCACTATTAAGTTAGGCTAGATGGCTAAAGTTAGGGAAAATTAGTCCCACAAAAAAACATCCTGCAGCAAACTAGAAAACATCAGCCATTTCCTCCCCACCACACACACACACTTAACAACAGTCTTATTTTATTTTTTCCTCAAAGAAACCGTTGAGTCACAGTTTGGCTTTCCAGAAGTCATTCAGCTTGGATGATCGTGTAACGTACAGCGGTTGCATTGGGGAAAGACTCTTCTCCTGTAAAGGTCACATCTCCTCTCTTTCAAAGGTCAAACCCAGAGGCCACCAGAAGTACCTCAGATGGCCGCTCTCAGAGTACACATAGATAAGGGGAGAAGAGATTGTTACGGCAGACACCTCCCAAGTCAGATGGGTAATCTTTGATTAAAACTAAGGTCTTGATCTACTTTTGATCTTATAAAAGAAGTAAAGCACAATCTCATTTTCTCCAAGGTATGACCTGCAGACACAGCTGCAATAGAGCCAGACCACCTGAGGGCTCTTTCTATGGCACAAAAATGTCCTCGCTGGTTAATTTTGATTTACACAGACTTTCTGTATTCTATATGCAGGCATCATATACATGGTAATGCAATAAAGATGGAGAAAGAATAAATACTGCTTTCTCATTTTCCAAGTATTAATGAAGCAGAAGGTTTTTATCTCTGCTGTTATAAGATTAATTAGTATGTTGTCAGCTCAGATACAGCCTACAAATTACATAATTTAGGACAGTTGGTGTTAGTTCCTAGTGCCTTATCCAAGTCTCTAAGTCAAATGAAGGACGTTCTTTGGCCTCAGAAGGCTGTGACTCAAGCCCACAGTTTGTTTAAAAATGATGCAGCTGCTCAATAAGAATCATAAAATCACAGAAACTTTTGTTGGAAGAGGCCTCTGGACGTTATTTCATCCATCTTCCTGCCCAAAGGACTATTGCCAACCCTAGGTCAATTCAGCTAAGACTATGCCCAGCGGAGTCTTGGACACCTCCAGGGATTGCAATGTCACCACCTTCCCAGGCACCTGATCCACACCTGTACCATTTTCCTAAGAAACTTCTTTTTTTCCTGATGCCCAACCTGAACCTCCCCAGCAACTTGTGGCTGTGGCTCCTTGGGGTATGATCTTACATCTCCACAGTACATAACCCTGTCATCGTCATCACCGTCCCTCCACGTGGTCAAGGGGCCCTTGTCACCTGCCCCAGGTCATCTCCCTTGGCTTCTCCTCATGGTCGTGTGCCCCAGCTCCTGTCCATCTTGCCAACCATCCGCTGAGCCCTCTTCAGTGTCTCGACATGGCCCAGGAGTTAAAGCTGACAGCATCGTCTAAGTATGGTCTTCTCAGTGCTGAGCAAAGGGGATAAGATCTTTCCTTCAGCTGCTGACCATGCTCCTCCTGATGCAGTCCAATGTGTAGTTTGCATTGAACACTGAGAACTTGCTGTTAGCTCGGGTTCAACCCAAATATGAATGTTACTGCTAAAATCTTTGGGTCTCCTTCAACTCCCCAGCACATACACGTGCAGGGTTTATTCCACCCCAGACGCAGCACTTTGCATTTCTCCTTGCTGGACTTCATGAGATTTCTACTTACCCAGTCCTCAAGTTTCTCAAGGTCCATCTGGGTTGGAATTCTGCCATTCAGCGTGTCAGTTACTCCCCCAAATTTAACGTTATCCGGAAATCTACTGAGGATGCACTCTATCGTTATTTAGGGTGTTGATGACGAAGTGCAGTGCTGCAGACCCCAGTATCAACCCCTGCACTCATTGTCAGTTAAGACTTGTGCAACCACAGTACCTTCATGTCTTCATTTGTCAAATTTGTTACAGTTCCTAAATGTGCCTGAAAGTTTCCTGGAATTAACAACAACAACAACAAAATCAGAGACACAAATAGGTGAAACGTACATTGATTCAGCAATTTCTGTTCTTTTCTTTCCCATCTCCTGCTAATTGCTTGTGAGGGAAATGTCACGGCATGAGGCCTTCATAATCTTCTCCCTGGGGGGGAAGGTTTTGCTGAGAAACAGTTGCTTCTGTGCTTTTTGAGCCCTTGCATTAATTGGGAGCCTGCTCCTTGTAAGGAAATGGACTTCAGTTTGCTTTGTTCCTCACCTCAGCAAGCTCTAGGGTCATAAAAGGTACTGCCAGATGAACTGCCTGAATCCCCGATGCTTTCTCTTCCTTCTTAAGTCCTTCCCAGGGAATTGCTGAAAATTAGTCCCAATTTAACTTAGGCAATTTTTCATGTGGACACCACATGTTGCTTTGCCTTTTCTCTGTGAGACTCTTTTTCCCCTCTTTTCTTTTAGTGTTTTTTTCCAGTTCTTCTATAAAAACAGCTGTGATTTCTTCCTAATTTCTGTATTCAAATCATTATCCTGAAGAAGTGGTAGCTTTCTCAAAAAGTTTTCAGTCCCCTCAACTTTATCTCTGCTTTGTGTTGTGAATGGAACAGTGGGAAATACTGTCCATGTGGCCCAAGGTGGATTTATGATACTCTTCTATAAGAAATGACTTGGCAGGCGGTTAGAGTTTTCAAAGGTGGACTATCTAACCAAGGGCAGCAGATGCTGAGTCTCTTTGTAAGACAGATTTGGGTTTGATGACCTCATTTTCATTTTCTGAAATTTAAGGGTTTTGGTTCTGACACGGCAATGAATGTCTGCCCAAGTGGAATCAAATTTCTTTCTATGAATCTGCTTTTTTATTATGGCATCAAAAATGAAAAGCAATAATTTTAGTCATAATGTTGTAACACTTTCAGCTAAAATGTTCATAAGGTCACTGTAGGTGATTGTTTGGCCTTGAACTCTCCAAAAGTCAGGAAAAGCGACAGATTGGCTGTTTTCTGTGGCAAAGTATGGACAGTAATGGGCATACGAAATTCAATATCAGGTAATAAAGATTATCTCAGAAATTATTCTTTTCCTAACATATACATAAGAAGAGGTGGAAGTTGATGGGGCAAACTGTTGCATGAGACACTGGGACTTTTTCCATTAAATGCAGCACGGACAATATTTTGAGAAACATATAGAATATAGAAGGAAGACCTAAGGGAGGGGAAATTGATGCAGCATGGACAATATTTTGAGAAACAGGAATACAGAAGGAAGACCTAAGGGAGGGGAAATTGGGCCACAAGATGCCGTAGTTGCTTGGTTGAAGATCTGCACTTTGCTTTCAAATCCCTGTGCCATACAACACAAGGAGAGTATCACGAGACAGACCGCAGCTGAAGTGTCCTGGGTGCCACAGGACAGCTTGGACGAGGCTGTGGGACTGCAGAAGGAGACTGCAGCATGGAAAAAGGACTGTGGCCCAGTGGGAAGCCCAGGACAATGTGTACTAATACTTTCTAGCTAGAAAAGTTAAAATGTGTTCTTTAACGCTCTTTCATAGATTGCTGGATGTTGCTGGGTAAGTCACTTTTCTTCCCAAGCCACCTTGGAAAAATGGGAGTCACGACACTGACATCCTCTGCAAAGTGACGCAATGCATAGTGCCCCGTCAGGAGATCAGCAGATAGAATCATAGAATCATAATGGTTGGAAGAGACCTCAAAGATCATCAAGTCCAACCATACACCAAACACCACCATGCCCGCTAAACCCACTAAACCATGTCTTGAAGTGCCACAACTAAACGTTTTTTGAACACCTCCAGGGATGGTGACTCCACCACCTCCCTGGGGAGCCTGTTCCGATGCCTAACAACTCTTATAGTGAAGAAGTTCCTCCTAATATCCAACCTAAATATAACCTAGGTATTCCTGCTTCCTACTAGTACTGCCATCATCATGGTCACTATACCTTGAATGTAAGGGCAAAGCATTTCAGCTGTATATGGGGGACGAGCTGGCTTGTTAGCTACCATGGGTTGTCCTCCTTGCACGATCATGCACAAATTCACTGAAATCTGTTGGCTATTCCAAGAGAAACTTGAGCATCACTGCAGCCTCTTCCAACATGCCTTTGTTGCCTTCGTTTCCATGCAATTGTGTGCTGGTGTCAGCCCTACGTGGCAGGCTAGCTTGTGACGATATGCTTTGCTCTCTCCTTCCAGGAGCAGGCACCGACGCCAACGTGTCCTTGATCCTGTTTGGGGAGAACGGGGACAGCGGGACCCTGGCTCTGAAGGAGTCCAACAAGTCTAACAAGTTTGAGAGGAACCAGATGGACGAATTCAACTTCTCGGATATGCTGAGCCTGGGAGATCTCTGTAAAGTGCGAATCTGGCACGACAACAAAGGTCAGGGCAGTGACTTGGGGGGTGGGAGAGGTTGGGACAACGTTTTCACTTGAGGTTTCACATCCTCTTCTGTGGACATGGGACAATCTGAAGGCACTGTTCCTAGCTCTGCTGCAGGCTGGGTAATCTCAAGGATTTTACCTGGATCCTGTGTCCCAACTTGCCTGTCTAGACATACCCACTCCGTGCAGGAGACCATCTCCCTGCATGCTGGTATAGTATCTGCTTTAATGAGTCCTTAGCTGATAGCCACCGTCACAACAGAGATAATGATAGCTCCTCCAAAGCAAAGCCATCCAGCCTGTTATGCCAACACACTGACTCTATTAACGCAATACCTTTCTCACAGGCCAATATGGCACTTTCCTAGCAATTTAATGCTGTCAGCCTGACACCGACACATGGGGTAATGCAACCTGGCATAACATAGTGAGCTTTAGAAGATAGAAATAAAGATCTGTGTCTGTCTTTATTAAAATCACTGCATCAGCTGGTGAGTGTGCAGTACCCTGCTGAGAGAGATTCTGATATTTCCCTGCTGCTGGACACCCTAAATGGTTTCACAAACAGCGGAGCAGCACTCAATACCGCTGTCATAGTCATTTGTGTTGTTATTCAGGCACCAAGCAGCCTCCTGTAACAAATGCATCACTCACACTACTGTGATGACATCTCATCCCATCCCATCTTCATCTAAAAGAGATGATCCTGCATTAACAGTGACCTGCTCGCTGGCAGGTCCTTGCTGCGGCCCAAAGCTTGTTGGCTCCCATAGACCCACCTGGGTCAGTATTAGTAAGGCGGTTTGGGCAGTGGTATTTATCGAAGTCCTGGGAGGAATGGCAGCAGGACTACGCAGTCGTTACCTGGTTGTAATGAGGCAGCTGGTTTATGGCCAGGTTGGGGTTATATGTCAGTATGGACACATCCTGGCCATCATCTTCGTGACTTCTCCAAGTTGTGGCAGATGCGGAAGGCTGCATTTCATGCATTAATAAAAGATGCTACCTCTGAATCAGATTCTCCCACTGGAAGTTTGCCGCCGCCTTATTTTTCTTAGAAAAAAAAAGAAAATAAATCTTATTGTAGCCTCTGTCTGTTCTGAAATACGGGAAATACAACCATCCACCTAACACAGTTGTTTATTCCCAGCCACTGCAAGCTTTGGACTTGTATTTGTCACTCCCACAACACAGGATAATTTGGTTGATTAACCTCTGTAGTATCATGTTATATAGCCAGTGTTGAATGCAGTAAGAGAGCTGCCTTTATTTTAGCTGCCATAATAGTTATTCTTTGAATCTACAGTTTAGATGCAGAAATGGAAGGGGCTATCAAAATACCCACTAGAGTTTTAGCTTAGCAAACGGGCATCTCTACAGTTGCAAGTGTGGTTCGGATGTCCTTCTGAGAGCTGCAAGAAATCAACACGGACTTGCAGATCTGTTTTCAAATATATTACCAGCTAAAATGTCTACAAAAAGAACATTTTCCTCAAGAGGCACTGTGGCTCCCCGGTGATTGGTCGTGCTAACAGAATGAAACATGCCCTCCAGATCAGAACTGATCCTCGGGGCTCAGGCATACGAACAGACTGGGATGTAGGAAGATGAGAACTGGGTCAGACCGAGGGGCTGTCGAGTTCAGCAGCTGTTTCCAACAACAGCATCATTGGGTGTCCGAGGAAGAGGAGGAACCGAGCGAGCGTGTGTGATCCTTCTCCAGTCCTCTGCATCTTACTATGCCTAGCTCAGGGCATCTCCCGAACTGGATAGCATTTTTGTCTGTTAAGTAACTTCCAGTTAATTCTCTCACTCAAGTGGTTGTCCAGACTCTCCAGGAGACACTTAACACCCACAGCATCGGGTGGCAATGAGTCCCATGGGTCTGCTCTCTTCTGCATGACAAGTGAATCGTGTTAAACTAGGCATTTTTGCTGTCTTTTCCTTCTTGCACAAGTGATCACGGTTCACCTTCTCCGTGTCACTGATGATGTTGCTGGTAAGGGTTGGGGAGTTACGACATTGCAGCTGAGCTATGATAATTGCTGTCTACATGCTCTTTCTTAGTGGCAAAGGGAAGTAACAGAGTTTAGCTTTAGGCTAAGCAGTAAATCGGCTCAATTAGTTTAAATTTGCTGTGGGCTAAGAGCATGTACCCAGACAACCACTACAAGTCAGCTAAAATAGTAAACCATATGTCCAGAACCTAAAATATGAATATAAATATGGATTGCAATCTCATATTCTCTTTCCTTATTTCCTTCATGTCACTGATTTCCGTTTATAAATAATAGTTAATAAGGTTTTTACGAGACCTAGCCAACTGCAGGGTTAAGCCTTGGACAAACAACATGCTCAGGTTTTGTTCAGCAAAAATGTACTTGTTTTTTCCCCCCAGAAAGAAGAACAACTGTAGTTTAAATCATAACATATGTTGTCTTCATTGTTCTTGCATTAGTCATGTGAAAGGCAGATCCTATCTAAAGCTTCACACAATGCAGCATGACAGTTTGTTGGGTGAGTAGAGTATTTATTACTGCTGGGATCCCAGGCTATAGCTATCCTTTGCATATATGCCTGCTCTCTCTATATAATTTATATAAATTGGCTGTGCCACTGGTTAGAAATTCCTGGCTCTATTTTTTGGGAAGTAGTAGTGGGGTCAGGGGTCAAGGGTTGTGTATGTTTTTTGTCAGATGCTTGGGGGACTTTGGGTATTAAATAAAAATGTGCTTGTATTTACCATTACTTTAAGGCATCAGATGTTGATCATTCTTTCCTTAGTGTTTTTTTTTTTTTCTTTTTTGGACTAAATGGTTCTCTGCCAATGGTCTGTAGAACATTCAGCCTCACATGGGCCTCTCCTGTTGCTCCTCACATGTTGAATACTTGGAGCATGGTTGATAGTCTTCTCCTAATTTTCTTAATAATCAGCCTCAATGACAGCATCAACCAGTTTTGACTCACATTAGATGACTTTAGCACCTACGACTTAGTTACGGGAACTACTAACCATCACAAGGCTTCTTTTTCTTTCAGACGTCACCAGGTTCCAGTAAGAAGGCAACCAACCTGCCCCCATTTCAGGATAAAATACATTTAAATAGCTTGCCCCAGGGGCTACTTTGCCATGAAGTCCTGTTCAGCATCCGTTCCCATCAGTGACATTTTGCTGCACTGGCTTTGCTTCCAGTCCGCATCCCACTTTTGTTTATCCTTTCACTGAAACTTGACTGCAGTGGGGTGTTCAGAGTTGAAGAGGCAGTGATTAGAATGGCAAAGACTGTCAGAAGGTCTTTAAATCGCAAACACTGCGTTTGCCTCCTCTGGGAAAGCATGTCAATTTTATGGTCCCACTTTAATGCTTTTAAACGCCATTTTCCCCACAAAAACTGCTGAGTGGCATCCCTCTATGAGATATAAAGAAGGAATGAGGCCCCCATCTAATTTCTTTGACTTCAGTAAAATTGATTAGGGAGGAAGGCAGCGCTCATTTGAAAACAGGCAGTTTAGAGAGTTTTGCAACTGCCATTTCAAGGAACATTTTCCTGAATTTTTTAGATGTTTAGAGCTCACCAGTGAGAATCTGGTAATAATGCATTGCTGTGAATGAAATTCAGTTTTAAGTTTTACTTCTTGTCTTTTTATCTTACCCTTGTTTACTTTGAGATACTGATGTTCGACCTAATATATTTAGACTCCCTGAGTAAATTTAATCGTTCCCAGACTCCTCATCTCCTGATCTCAGATAGGCACTATGTATTTTCTCATATCTCAGTTCATTTACTTCTACATTTATGCAAGATCAGTATCTGTAGGTCTGTAGAAATGCTGGCTTTCTAAATATAGGCCTCATTTTTTTCTCTGGTTTAAGGACTAAATCACCATTCTGGAAGAATGGCTTAAAGTTTCGCAGAATCTCAGGAATGGAATTATTTACCTAGAAAAAGCTTCCCCCCCCCCTTTTTTTTTTTTGTTGTTGCTCTTTTCTCCTTGGAACAAGGAGATATGGGAAATCTGGATTTCGCTCCCTCATCTGCCTGAGTAGATTTGAACACAGATGATAGGCATCTTTCTAAAGTCATTAATTTCAGATTCTTGATTATCTCAGTTGCTATCAGCCAAGGGGAGCCAGGAAGACTCTAATTATGGATAAACCAGACTTCCCTGTGTTATTATAGGAGCAAAGACAGAAGTAAATAACAAGGTTATGCAACCCAACTTCTTTGCCTCAGCAGGACTCTTCTCTCAATTACACCAACCACTATGACACTGTCTAATTGAGTTTTAAACAGCCGAACTGTCCCAGTGTCTCCTTTAGAGTGGCTCTTCCAATGGACAAAGATTCTTATTCCCCTTTCTTAATCTGAACCCAAGTAAAAAAAATCAGTATACCCTTGGTTTTGCCTTTCTTCCTCTGAAGAAATTACCTTTTTAAGGAGCAATATCTTGGATTAGATCTTAAATTGCCCAGGCCTTGAACTCACAGCACATGGCTTTTCCAGAAACATGTTTCTGCAATTCACAGGCATGATTCCAAGCCTTTTGGACGCTTATAGGCCATAAATTATTATAAGAAACCTAAAGGTCTGCCTTTTGAGCCTTTTGTAAGGATTTGCTCATCTATCAGGCTTCAGAAGGGCTTTTCTAAGCCCTCTTCTCAGTGCTTGACTGTTGTGTCATAAACTCTGTTGATCCATGGGGCAGATTTCTTGAATAGTTTCTACTTTTAATAAAAAGTGAGACGAAGAGAAACAGATGTGTAAAACTGCCCAAGGAGAAGAGAGTCCATCATCCCCCCTGTTTTGTTGAAGGCTGAGTACAGAGGAAGACAACGTCAACTCCTGCATCTTTCTGAATGGATTGAAGTCAACATCTCGGACAAGGTAGAAATGGGCATGCAAGCTGCAGTCCTGTGTAGCATGCCAGCAATCATGCCATGGCTGCTTTGACCTTCAGATTGCCCAAATCTAGCTTCAGCCTCTTGGGAGACCCCAGCACCGACCCACAGAACCCTCCTCACATACCATGCACCTTCCTCTCTCTCTTCAATGGTAGGTTTTTTTCCTTACACTCAACAGTCCTATCACAAAGATGTGCTACAGATATCACAGCACAAGCAGAAGACACTGCAAAGATCTCACAATCCAGAGTTGACATAAAGCAGAAAAAAAAAAAATGTAAGCAAATAAAAGAGCAGACTTGGAGAGAAGGTGAAGACTTCATTGTTGACCTTGCACAGTCATTCATTACTTGCCAGTCTCCTGTAACTGCAAAAACCCTTCACTATAGAGTGGAAAGAGCCCAAAAGCCCAGATACAGCTGCAGAATTATCAATTCTGGAAAAGCTTCTCTTTTCTACAAGCCTCCTTTGCTCCTCTTGGGGACAAATTATCCTGCATCCTTGCTAAATGCTTTTGCATCAAGTATGCCTCAGTAAAACACAAGCTACACTTCAATAGTAAGAATATAATCTGAGAAACTGTTATATCTTCACCCTGGGTTTTTAAGTGTTTTTTTCCCAGGAGTAGTTTATCTTTAAGATGTGAGGGTGTTTTTTGTCTGAGACTAATTTATGAGTGGTTTTGACCTGAGTCAAATCCTGAACAGAACAAGTTGCATAGACAACAGAGGAGGGGGGACAAGGGACCTATTTTCTAAAACTGTCCCAAGCATTAGGCTTTCACTTTGTCAAAGGTTGTGAGAGGTTTTGCATTGCCTGTCTGCTCTGATGAGCAGTGTTGTGGTGTGAACTAACATGATCCTAAAGGAGAGATATACAAAATTGATCTATTTTTATTCTGCCACTGGCTTGCTGAATGACCTTGCGTAAATCATATCCCTGTACCTCATTTTCAATTATGTAAATTAGGGATAAAAATTATTCACCTTCTTAAAGTGTTTTGAGATGTACTGATGCAAAGCTAGATGCTATGATTTTAACACCTCAGAATTAACGCTCCATTTCTAGCAATTCGGTGCTGCTATCAAAACTCCCACCACTTTCTGGGTGATGTCTCATGTGGTGGGGTTTAGGGATGGATGGTCACCTAACCAGGCAGGGTAAAAATAATGCCAGAGGACTCAACGCTGATGGACTGTCTTTGCAATGGTCGTTACTTTATGTTTCAGAAAATGTGAAAATTAGAAAAAAATGCAATTAGGGGGCTGAGCGGTGCTGGTTGATAGTTGTGAATGGCTGGGCAGCAGCAATTCTTCGCTGGCCCCTGAGCAGTCAATGTCCCAAGCAGGATTTTTCTTTTACTCCTATGGGAACATAAGCACCAGTCATGACAACTATTATCCTCGACTGGGCATCAACTGATTTCAAAACCAAACCAAAGAAGACCTGCTACAGATAGACAAGGGATAGAGAGGAAAGGCGATTAATACGGCTGCAAAGAGTGGAGACAGATTAACTTCCATGGACAGACGTGTATCCAAACCTAGATGTGGTTCTGCCAGCACAGATCTGATCCCACTAGCTCTTGTTTTGCAAGGAATAGTTAATATTTTCTAAAATACGGTCGGGGACCGGGTCCCTGGTGAGTGGTGAACCCACCAGACTGGGTTCATCCTCACTTTTTTTCTCCCATCCTCCCATGTTTCTGCATGTGTCAGAATAGCTTCATATTTTAGAGATGGATATAGGCTGGGGCAAGTGGTGACTGTTCCTGAGAGGGGTAAAGGAAACTTCTGATGCTGCAAGTTGGGGTTTTAGTTAAACGAAGCGGTAAAGTCATTATCTGTGTTACATCTACTGCTTCTAAAGTCAGACTCGAATGCACTAATCACTGCAGAAATGCGTGACAAGGAGCTTACAATCCACCCTGTCTGTCCAACGTCAGGAAAGCACAGACTTCTAGAACTGCCTGGGAAAAAGGCAAGATGGTCCTGTGAAGACCTTGCAGACGTACACAGAGCGTCCTTGACCAGCAACACCCAGTTGTCACCTTGGGCCCTTTTGGAAAGGAAGATAAATGGGACAAATAGCTGCTGTTTTGGATAAGGACACTTGAGGAAGAGAATACGTTTCCCTACGTGACACTAAATTGTACAGAGCACAAGCAAAGTGATTCTGTTTTCCCCAGAGCTCCTTTCCTCCTCTAATTACATTTGAAATGTTTTGCACGCTATTGAAAATGTCACTTCCAGCTGCGGACCATTAAGGAGCCTACGTGGCACAGTCATGGGTTTTATTAGGGCAGGTTTGCTGCTGGGGATTTTGATGGCAGCAAAACAGGCCTGGAGTGAAATACCTTTTGTTACAAACATTGAACACTTGTTATGGTGATAGGGGATCTTCCACAAAGGCACAGTGGTGGCCAAACTATTTTAAAGACCGAGACCTGCATGATCAAGCAGGAATTGCTCAGATATGAGCTGTTTCTTCCCTTCTGCTCCAAAGCAGTAATGGACACAAATGTAGTGGTCCTGGTTTGTACAGGGGTCATTGCAGAAAAGCCCATAATGCTCTCCAAGGCATTCGTGCAGTTGACTTGTTCTTGAGCCCTTGTTCTCACAGAATCACAGGCTGGTCAGGGTTGGCAGGGGCCTCTGGAGATCACCCAGTCCAACCCCCCTGTCAAAGCAGGGTCACCTACAGCAGTTGCACAGGATCGCATCTAGGTGGGTTTTGAATATCTCCAGAGAAGGAGACTCCACAACCTCTCTGGGCAGCCTGTGCCAGTGCCCGGCCACCCTCAAAGTACAGAAGTTCTTCGTCATGTTCAGAAGGAACTTCCCGAGTTTCAGTTTGTGCCCGTTGCCCCTTAACCTGTCGCTGGGCACCACTGAAAAGAGTCTGGCCCCATCCTCTTGACACCCACCCTTAAGGTATTGATAAGCATTGATGAGATCCCCTCTCAGTCTGCTCTTCTCCAGGCTGAACAAATTCCGTTCCCTCAGCCTGTCCTCATCAGGGAGATGCTCCAGTCCCCTCATCATCGTCGTTGCCCTCCTGGTACTGTCAAGGTGCCAAGTGGATACAAACAGATCTGCTCTGGCTCTTTTGCAAGCACTGAAAGTTGAGTGATGGAGCAGCTGTGGTTTTCACGGTGGATCAGGGTCCACCATCCAACAGTGTCCAGGGAAAAAGCTGATGAGCCATCGCTGCAGAGATCCTCCAGTGTCTCCTGCATAGCCAGGCTGTGTGAGCAGTGGACAGGACCTAGGAAAATCCTTCCACCCTGCTACGTCCACACCACTTTTCTGGCTCCTCTTCCTCACTCCTTCACTGATGTCCACTCCGTAAACCAGTTTGTGGTGACGATTTGATTCTTCTGGGTTTACATTCGTATGGGATGTAGTTTACTCTCCTGTTGTTTCTTAGGTACTGTAATGTCTCTGAGGCCATTTTTCTGCAAAAGCCACAGAGGAACAGAAGGTGTAAACAGGGTAACATCCTGAAACCAGGATTTCAAGACCTGAAAAGTGGTTCTGCAAACATGGTTTCTTCTCTTTCTACTGATGTGTTCCTCAGCACACAGAGACAGCTCAGCAGAGGGCAAGTCTCATGTTTAGACTTTGTGCTTTGCAGACTGAACTTTGCATTTTTTTCCAGATCAGTGCAAAAAGAAACTAAATGTATCTTTTCCCAGTCTGAAACAAAAGAAAAACAATACCTTGTCTGGTAAAGCAGAAAAATTTCTTCAGCCCTGAACCAAATCCTTCCATTTCCATATCAGCTTTTAAATGGGGTTTAATGCCGTGGTGGTGAAACCCTTGATGTGACACCACTCCTGGCACCAGGGGACATGGACAGGGTGGGAAGAATTTTGGTTGCTAACCAGCAGGAAAGAAAACAAGAAAAAGGAAAAACCAATTCTAGTGAGAGGGAAGAGAAATATTTTTTTCTTTAAAGCAGACAGGAGGATGCTTTGTGGCTGTAGCACCATTTTTCTAAGAGTGACCAGCCAGCTCCTTGATGTGAGATACCCTTCTGCTGTAAGGGACACCCTGCTGGTATTTGCCTTTCAGTGTCGATCCCCTGACAGAGCCCAGAGCTTGCTCTTTAAATAGCCCGGAGCTGATAAATGCATCTTTTGCAGGGAACGCCAGGAAAAGCTGCACTTTGTGCTTGCTTTGCTCTCAACTCCAACACAAGTTGGAAAGTCAGCTCTGGCCTATCTCTCCCTGTGATAAAAAAGCAGGTTTTTGTTGCAGCTCTCCTGGAGAGCAGCTGCTGGGACCAGGCTGGAGAAGAGGGAGGAGGGTATGTGCATCTCATTCAGTCTCTTTTCCGATACTTAGCGCTGATCCTGTCCCAGTCATGCTGTTCGCTGCTGGCAACAGGACTAAGATCACCAATTTATTCCATCCCAGTCTGCAGTCATTGATCTCTCTGACTGGAGAAGGGTGGGATGTTTTCTCTCTTTCATCCTGTACTGTTTTAAATAAAGTTTTGATGGAAGCAGAGCAGTCTCCTGAATATGCTGCAGAGATGTTCATTGAACTTAAAAGGAAATGAGCCTGCCAAAAAGATTAACAGCTGACACTGCCAACATGTTTAGAATAAATTTCCAAACAGCTCCAAAGAGTAAGTTGCTCCAGTTAGAAGGTGGTGGGAGCCCTGGGGAACTTGATAAGATCTGCCCAGAAGGCAGTAAACTGGTGAGGATCTGCGAGGGTATTGCGTGCCAGCCCACCCCCAAAACCCCACTTAGTACCTTTGTCCTGCTCCCGGAGTCTGGAGGACGTCTTGGAGGTTTGGGTGGTACATCCAGCTCCCCTGCCTGGGTGCTGCACCCATGATACTTGCACAGGTCTTGTCGTTGGCACATGGCACTGCCCTCCCAGTTCAAGAGAGAAGAGGACATACTGGAGAGATCCCAGTGAAGGGCCACAAAGATGATTAAGGAATTGGAGCATCTGTCGTACGAGGAGAGGCTGAGAGAGCTGGGACTGTTCAATTTGGAGAAGACAAAGCTCAGGGGGATTTTATTGATGACTACAAGTATCTGCTGGGGAGAGTAAAGAAGATGGAGCCAGGCTCTTCTCACTAGTGCATGGTGACAGGACAAGAGGCAATGGGCATAAAGTGAAATACCAGAAATTCCTTTTAAACGTAAGAAAAAAGCTTTTTTCTCTGCATGGGTAATCAAACACAGGCACAGATTGCCCAGAGAAGTTGTGGAATGTCCATCCTTGCAGATATTCAAAACTTGACAGGACACAACCCTGAGTAACCTACTTTATCTGAGCTTGCTCTAAGCAGGGAGTTGGACTAGACCTTCTCCAGAAGTCTCTTTCCACCTCAACGATTCCACAGTTCTGTGCCCCAGAAATTTAAAGGGCAAGTAGTGTCTTTGGTTGAGGTCTGGGATTTGTGGTAGGGTTGAACCTTCTTCAACCTAGCTTGAAGAAGGTTCTGCAGGCCAAAATACAAAACATGAATGCTGTGAGGCTGGTAGAGAACTGCAAACACATGGTGTGGAGGGATTGGAGTCCACAGCAGCAGGGTGACTTGTTGACATAACTCAAACAGTGCTATCATTTTCTTTTCAAGGCTAAAGATTAATATTTGCAAACTAAGGAATTAGGCACATGGCAGTGAGTTCTTGGAAGAGCAAGAGTTGTTTAATGTCTCTCATCATGAACATAACCTTTCTTTGTCTGACTAATAACAGGACTTGTAAGCAGAACTGTCAGAACCTCCCATCCTTCCAAGCTCAACAAGGGCTTCTTCTGTTTCAACAAAGAAATCCGAAAAATGTTCCCAAACACCCTTTTCTTCATTTTCAAGTTGCTTTTCCACTAAAAAAAAAGAAAGAAGGAGGGAAGTAGAAAACTAAAAGGGAGCTATGACTCTTCAGAAAGCCCCAAGGCTAATGTTAGGTGATTTGATGGTCCCCGCTGGAGTACCTATCACTTTCGTCTGTCCTGTGTTCGTGTCCAGTCACAGCGTTAGTGAATTCACCCTGGTTGCTTGGCAAAGTCAGGACAGCATGGGTAATTTCCTTGTATATGCTAGTTGGCAGGGTCAAGGGAGCAAATTGTAATTTACCTTCTGATCTTCAAATCCAAGTATGAAGTGCTTGGGGATAACACCAGCCATGGAGAAAGACACTAAACCCTACAGCTTGTGGCCAACTAGCACTTTCGAAATGTGAAGAGACCACCACAAACCATGCACACACTGCTATGTGTTTTTTAACAGCTACAGACACGTGTGGTGGAGGCTTGGGGTTAGATGTAACATGAACTCCTATCTTTTTTGGCTTTAAGGCTTCGTGTTTCTCTTAAAATGGAAGGAAGGTCTCTGTGGCAGAAGCTGCTCCACTAACTTCTGCCCCCAAACTCTCTGATTTCCAGGGACTTTCATGTTTCTGGCTCTGGTAAACAGTTCTGCGGGGTCCTGATTTACCTGGGGCTTTGTAAGGGTTTGTTGTCCCTAAGCCACAGTAGTGCTTCTTCTTGGGGCGGTTCCCATGTTGGTATGCTGGCAGAGGGCACGCCGGCCCCAGCTCTCCCTGCTCACTGCTGCTTCTACTGCTATTGCAGAAGCCCCATCGTGGGCAAGGATGAGTGATGGTCCCTTGCCCAGAGATCTTGAAATCTAGCTTACCCAGGACCATGCTCCAACACTCTTATAGCTGATCAAAAGCCAGCAACTCCCGCAAAATCATGGTCTGACTCTAGAAGGGGGATCAGATTATGGTTTTGAGCAAGTCAACATTGCTTTTGGTATCAGAACAACGTCATGTTCACCGGTGACATTACCTGAAGCAAATGCCAATCACTTCTAGCACCAGCAGGGTGCTACCGAGGAGAGGTATCTCACCTTCCTACCCAAGCTATGTAAAAATATCCAAATCTTTTTTATTTTCTTGTTTTACTAGGAATCGCACCAGGTTGGCACTTGGAGTATATTGATGTGAAGGACGCTGCCATGGACAAGACATTTCGCTTCCAGTGTGACCGCTGGCTGGCTAAAGGTGAAGACGATGGGCAACTCATAAGGGAACTGGCTTGTGCCAATAATGACATCCTGGAACTGAAGGAACGGACTGGTAAGTTTAGAGTTGACGTGTGACGTTTACTGAGAGACCTCAAAGGCTGTAGGACCACATCACCTGCAAGCTGCTCCACTAAAGGTTCCCGTGCAATAGGTGTTTTTATTTGCAGACTTTAAGGGTTGGATTATTTAAGGCACTCTTTAGTTCAAATGTGCAATGCTGTGATAAGAAAGAAATAAATCAGGATTTATGAGGAAGAAAAAGATCTCATTCTGGGTTGAAAACTAAGAGAGGCCCATCTGCAGCGTTTCAATCCAGCAGTAAGCCATAAGGACACGTGGTTACGGTCTCATTAGAAATAATGGGCTTGAGTTTTTGAGGTGGAAAATAAGTTCAATCTGTAAAGCTTTGTAAGTAACATTGCTCCAGCTTCCTCCTTAACATGTTCTGGGCTACTAGCTCAAGTATCCCAGCTGAACATCACGGCTGAGCTTAACACCCCATAGCCCTGGGTCTGCTCTGGGTAATTCCACTGAGTCCAAGGTAATCACACTGGTGTCTAACGTGGGGAGAGAGCAAGCAAGCAAGAGTTGTTTAACCGCACTGATAATATGCAAAGTGCATCGCAAGAACTCCTGCACCGCGGTGCTCTTCTTCAGGAGAGTCCTGGAGAGTCAATAATCCCTTTACTTCAGTGTGATTTCACTCTGCCTCTGCAAAAAATCAGCCTTGTGATTGCCATTTTGGGCACTTACATGGCACCACAACATCTGATCACATCCTGTTGGGTACAGGGAAACCCTCGCTGTCCCTGTTAGGAACGGTGGCACAAAAACCGTAGGGTTTGGGCTGTGCTAAAAAGCACAGTAGGGAGCTGGACACAGCTTGTTCAAGAGCAGCTCCATCTACTCTTGCGAGTTGATGGAGCTGTACTCATGTTTTTCATGTACTCTATCCCAACATGAAATCCAAAGCACGTAGAAGTCAAAGGTCCCACCAATTTCAATGTGGTTCCATCCTTATTTTGCAAATGCTTTCTTGTGTGCTGTGATAAATATTAGGAAAAGAGTTTTTAAGCAAAGTGACAGCCAAATGAAGAGGTCTTTCTGGCCATCTGCTCTCCCTTTTCTGTTTAACGTCTGTGTTAATTATGCTTTAAAGCCTATGAGATTGTCACAGTAACAAGTGACAGAGAGGACGCAGAAACAAAGGAAAACATCTGGATCATCTTAGAAGGAAAACTGGGCCGCTCGAAAGAATTCCTTATGGAAAACTCCTCCAAGAAAAGGAGATTTGAAAGGTAATGGGACAGGATGGTGGGCTAGAGGAACTCCCCACCAGCTGTGTGTCTTCCACAAATGCCACCTCTTCTCCAGGATGGTTTACAAAGTTGGTTTTGTGCCATGCTGTATCTCATCCTCCTTCCAAAAAGCCTAACGGCTTCTCACCTGGAGTAAAAGGAAGATGTAAAATTAGTTTCTGATGGGCAGACATAGAGCAAGTTTAAAAGTGGTAAGAAAAAGGCATAAATTAAAGGAAATACAGATGATGTGTGCGTTTGTGTCCTTAATACATACAAACAGGCTTCTGGCAAGCCTCTGGGGAGGCTGTGTATTTTTGAGCTGGGAGGAGCAGAAGGAAGCTGGAGGTGTTTTTAGTTCCTTTTACAGCATCTCACTGGCAGTGAGAATCAGATAGAAAGTAAAAATAGTTGGAGGCTAAATGTTGTCAGAGCTGCTCAGATTTGATTTCCCAGACAAATCTGGGGGGTAAGACTGAAAGATCACTGTCGCGTGAGGAAAGCCGACTATCAACCTCGTGCGCAATGGAGCTGGAGGCACATCTATGTAGTGTGGGGCAGATTCCTTCTCCCAGGTGGGACCAAAGTGCTTCAGGTGTGAGATGGGTTTTCTATGGTGTTTAAGGACACAGCAAGCCCTTAGGAGATGGGAATCTCTTCAAAGTCATGGACACTGCTGATGTTTTGTTGCTTTGCAGGGAGGAAAGGGTTTTCTTGCGGCTCTGTAAAGGAAGGTGAAATTACAGCTGATGTGGACTCTAGTATGAATGGCTGAGATTTCACGTGAAACATGAAAGATCGAGAGGAGCTTCCTCCTCACCTTAGGCTGATGGTGTCTACAGTGGAGTTAAAGACACTGCTCTCCAAAGCATTAGTCACGGTCCATGTAATGGCTCAATGTCCAGATGGACGCTGGTGACGAGCGGTGTCCCGCAGAGGTCTGTGCTGGGACCAGTGTTGTTTAATAT
>NW_009615627.1:0-41098 GCF_000690535.1 Cariama cristata
ATAACACTATAATTCTAATAAAATTTTATTATAAAATTCAATATAAACTATAAATTATTTTAGAACCATAAAGTTAACATAAACCATGTTTTTATGATAAAAATTATAATAGAAAATTAAGTTACGTTATGTTAGTGGTGACGCTACAGCTGGAGCAACCTGAAGCTGAGAACGATGCTTAGAAAAGGGGATGTGGACCTCCTAGGCTGGCCTTTGAAAAATGAATGCTATTGGAATGGGCTACTAACCATCAACACAGCAAATACTTTGGGCTGGATATGTTTCCAAAATCATGTTGGGTTACGTTAAATTTGTAAAGTCTTATAGCAATAAAACCATAATTTGTATGCGACTTCACATGTTTTTATGCTACAGTCCAGTAAGAGGCTCCCAAGCTTTAAAAACAAGACTTAAATATTTAAAACTTTGGACTTACTTAGACTCAAGATCTAAATGTAAAGTTTCAACAGTTCGGCATTTATGGTAACCAATAAAAACCACCATGTAGCCTACAAGTACATCATATTTGGAACCGACCTTTTTGAGAGGGCAATTTTTTCAATAAATCAGTAAAATGGGACAAAGTGTGTGTCAGAAACAGTTGGGAAAACAGTGACAAACCAGGCAGGAGGCAGATGCAGGGACTGCAGGGACTGGTGTCACACTGGACAAGACAAGACAGTTTAAAAAACAATGCCCCAAACCCTCAAAATGGGAATAAACCACAAATCGCTACAAGCAACAATTACCAAGTTACCTACATCCCACAGACTGCGAGGTCCTGAATATTAAGCTCTGTAAGTGTCTTCCTTGGCACAACGAAGCCTTCCTGGCGAGCGACGAGGAGGATCCCATCGCCGTGTGGATCCCAAAAGGTCCCTCCTAGTGCGAGGTTCAGGATGCGAACCCTGCACAGCACCAGAGCCCGCAAAGCAACCCAACAGCTGGGACAGAGGGCAGGAGTACGCAGATACCAACACCTTCAGTGGTCTCCTGCTTTTAAGGTAATTAATGATCAAAACAGATAAATATGTTAAAAATACATTAATGAAAATACATGGTTGGACTGAAAGTCAAAGTTTCTTGGAATTATTGGGAGTCTTTCCATTGCCTTCAATGGACTAATATCACACGGAAGGAGTACTCCAAATTACAACCAGAAGGAAACCATTGAGCTCAGCAACACATACACACGAGAAAGACAAAGCTTTTTTTTTTTTCTACCTGAAGTCTTGCTGATTTAAAATCACAAATTGTAACAAGACAACTTTGGCAGAGCAGAACCCTCAAACTGCCGGCATCAAAACCCCTTCCGAGGCAGACCCCGGGTAGCGACAGCTGCTCAAGCTGCTAAAATCAACAAGGTATTTTCCTGGGAGCAGGACCTCTCTCCTCTTCCTTTCCTAATGACTGGGAAACACCCCAAAGGCTTTACTGAAATGCTTATTTTGATAAGTAAAAAAACCAGAATATTTTACTTTGGGAGAGTCATCACGATTAGCTAACTCATGAGTTTTTGAGACAAATCTGCTTTTTATGCATTACAGAGTTTATTTGTATGTATTTTTTCCCTAATGTTAAATGAGAAAAAAAATAAAATTGAAAGTTTTCATAACAAACAGAAAATAACCCTGTGGAATTTATCTTCTTTCACTGACTGTGTAACATCATAAACTTTTACTGATTTATTAAATAATAATCTTTATTGGGTTACTGTTTTGACACAGAGCTGTTATATCAATCCTAGTAAACAGAAATGGCTCTAAGGCGGAGTAAGGAGATGCTTAGACATCTAAATTGTTGTATTTAGTGAAAAAGGACTGAGTTTAAAAAACTTAATCTCTGTGTAAGCTCAGGATGGATTCTTCAGCATTCAATATTAAGTCCCGTAACATTGTTGTAACGTGTAATATTTACTGTTGATTAAGATAAAATATTCTACAAAACTATTAATCGATCTCTCCCTCCTCCCCATCTCCCTCTGGTTAATATGGAGATGAATCTTCAAAGACCTTTTGTAACAAGGATACTAAGGAATACAGAGGGATTAGACACGTTTGCCAGCTGCTAGGAAAACGCACCTTAAAATCAAGTTTCCGAGTGCGATGCCACCCGCTTCCCCTCCCGCCAGTCACACAAAGATGGACCCAAGTATAAGACAATTCTGCTATTTCGCATCTATTTAAATTTCTGTTCACACATTCTGTGAATTAGCCCCATAGCAGACCTGGGCAGGGGTTGACGCCGTGGAGTTCTCCCTACTCTGCCTGCTGCATCTCTCTTTTAAAAGCCTGGTCATGCTTTTGATATATTCCCTGGTTTGTTAACTGTGACATTCAGCACAACCCCCACGTTATTTTCAGGACTTGCCCCACCACCACGACCATTTTGTGAAAAACACTGAAGGCGAAGGCTCCATCTGGATGGCTGGCAATGGAGAAAAATAGACTCGTGTTTCAGCTTCAAGATGAATTACACTTAGAAGCAATCAAATTCCTCCTTTCCCCTTGGGTGTTTCCTTTAAGCAGATAGAAAAATTAGCTATGGCTACTGATAAGGGAAAATTTGCGATTACTTTGCTAATACTGAACATGAACTCTTTCACGGATGCAGCATGGCATGTGTTCAGTTATCTTCCACAACACAAAACCAATCTCAAGTTACATATTAATCGTAAGAACTTTCGGTGGAGATGTGGCCAGATTTAATTTGCCTGTTACTGATCTTCCCCTGGGGGTTGCTAAGAAGAGAGACAGCAGGATGCATGGACATGCGTATACACCCCCCCGCCTTTATTTTTTCTTAGAAAAGTTAAGACTACATCAAAAGTGGTCAACTTTCTAGCTGTCTAAAATCTTAACTGAGATTACAGCTATGGAAAACATATTTCTGAGGTAAGAATTAACTATTTATGTAATGTACACGTCTGGGAAAGAGGCTTTAAAAGCCTTTAACTCTGAGGCTGAATCATAAGAAGTCAAAAAGCTTCTGTACTTGCTTCAGTCCAGTTTTCAGAGGACCGGAGCAGAAGGCTGCTAAAAAATCACTTAAGGGGAAGAAAGTAAAAATTACTGTAGGTGCACTGTGTGTATCAGCGAGTGAAAAAAACCCACGGTAAATATTTAAGTGTTGGAACTGGCTTGTGTGTTAGAGGAGAGTGTATTTTTGCTAATGCTACACACAAAAAAATACAAAGCCGGTATCCTCTAACTCATCCGCATGGTACGCACACAAGGCACCATCATTCCGGAGAAGTTCCTTCTGCCTTGCCTGTCCAGGATACGTTTCCTGTTGTGCGGATATTTTAATTTATATGCGACTATTTGACATAATGTACAGCAGTCTCCTTGATAATAGTTACGGGTATCTCTTAGCTCATTAAAAGGAGTGAAGAAACTAGTGTGAGAGAGGAAGAAGAAGAGAAGGAATATACTTTACATAAAGAAAGCAGGCCTGTGTCTGCTTTAGCTTATACTCTGTCAATTTAGCTCATAAAACCAGACGACTCTTACTCAAGTCAGTCCAGAAATACACTTTTTCCTGTAGTTTTCACCAATCCTCTTCTACCAAGTATTTTAAAGCCTGAAATTGAGTTCTAACTGCCATCATTAAAGATGTTGTTAACTAATTGCCATGGAAGAGAATGGGACCAGAACCGTTTGCATCTAATATTTCAAGCTAGATTTGCAAAAAACAATGTGAGTTTTGGCAGCATTTCCAAGTATTTGTTTAAATAGTAGCACTCTGAAATAATTTCCTTAGTGAAAAGAATAAAAATGGAATAAATACTGAAGTTAGTCTGTGCATTACCATTTCCTAATGGCTCTAGTATCCAGTTCTGGAAGTGTACTCTCCAGTTCGATGCTGCTCAGGCTGTAACATCTCATCTTCTATGTTGTCCTTTCAAAATCACCCGAGTAACTGTGCTAATGACGTTTCTGAAGTAGGTAGCGATATTTTCACTTAGAGGCTAGTGGCACAGCATCTTTCTTGATCCACATCAAATAAAAAGAAAAACAATGCTAAAACATATGGAAGAATTCAGTTTTGGCCATGAGATTAAAAATGTCCCTCTGGTTTTATATAGTCGCATGCTGTGGGTTGCGTGACAGTGGCCCGGATTGCCTAAACTAGGTTACCGTTTCCATGCAATAATCTTACCACTCAGACGCTGAATAACCTAGTGTACTTTTATTAAGTAAATGGAAGCAGAGGTTAATGAACATTTACTGGACCAACTTAACACCTTGTAATCACAGGCATCAGTCAGACTGAGAGGCAGCATACTGATAAGATCAAGTTTTCTTTACAAATCTATGAGCCCCTGTACAAAAATAAAGTATAAAAGGGGCAAACAGAAATATTTGTTTCTTCCCAATCCCAGGGCTGCTTCTGAGGTCACATTCAGCATAAATTTAGAGAAGTCCAAGAGGTCCTCTAAATTATGCAGTGATATTTACAGTACCACGAGGACCCTTCTCCAGTTGGAGATTGAAAAAAACTTAAAAAAAAAATCCTAACATTAGCTCTGCACCTGCACGAGTCTGCCTTACGCAAGTGAAGCTTCCCTCCGAATTTATGGCAGCCTTTTGCCCTCTACGTACCACACAAATAACGGAGATGCATCAGAAGGGTTTGGGCAGGGCAGGAGGCAGGGGAGGCGTGGATCTGGCGTGGACTGAGGGGTCCTGGGCTTGCTCGGAGCTTCCTGGGACTGTCCTGAAACCAGTTCATGGAGCTCACTGGGCTGTACCTAAAGCCTAAGGGGGTTTCAAGTTAATCTTTTGCTACTGAAGGTTCCTACAAGGAAAACAGTCCGTGATGAAGAGGAGGCAGGACATTATGCTAGCTGATGTGCTTTACAGTTTTTGTCTCTTGATAAAAGGCTATACAGTGAGAATAAAAGAAACAAAGCTGTCCAAGTTAGTCTTTCTACTGTCTAATAATAACTGAAGGGTAGCTCCCCTTAAGAGAAGAAAAGCGTTACTAGTTACATTAAATCACTACTTATTGTCATCTACATAAGGCAGAAGCACCCTCCTGGGCCCTATGAGTTTTCTTTCCTTACAGGCTGGATACACAGAAACTCCAAGAAATTCACATTAACAGAGTGAAAAGTGTGTAATCAAAACATTTATGGTAGACTAGACCCGAATTATCAAAATTACTTTACCTGTTTAATGTCATAAACATTTGAGATGAAGGATGTGTCACTGAAGTCAGACACCAATGCTTACCAGAGAAGAAGTTTGTATTTCTAACATCAGAAACACTCCACTGCTGGATTTTCAGTAGGTCTTCCCATCTTTGTGCTTTACTGGGAAAAGAGGTAGTTTCGAGAGTGAATGAACCTGTCACTTCGATGAGCTCAGCTAAGGTGTAATACTGATCTATGGGAACGCCTGCTAAGGTTCACCCAGGACTAAAATGTCACGGTACGACTACTTGAAAAATTACCTCTTGCTCACTAAATAGTTCACAGTTTGCACCTATCCCCTTCTACAGGGGCTAAATTCAGAACAGAGGAGCCGCTACTGTTACTCCAATAGGTTCCCTCTTACTAGCTGCCTTGCTTATGCGATAGTTTCTCATCGGTTAAGTTTTTAGCACCCCACAAACTACAAGCTCAAGGGACTCGGTTCCAGTACTTGTTTTGGGATGCAGTCACAGAACTGTGATTCCAGCTGTTCAGCATCGTGGGATGAAGCGACAGAACAAGTCCTCTCCTGCACCGCGGGCTGCAAGCTGTGCTGTCAATGCTGCACAAAACAACCACCTTTCCTGACCCGGCTGGACGGGATGCTGAGCGGGACCGAGATTTCACCTAAGGATTTTACGGGAATAGGCCTGACCCGGCTGGACGGGATGCTGAGTGGGACCAAGATTTCACCTAAGGATTTTACGGGAATAGAGATATGACCACCCGACCTGCAGTAGGAGTAGACAGGAGAAAATTAGCAACCTATGCACTTTATGATCATTACCCCTACGATAAAGGTTCAACCATGACAACCTTTTCTGATTACACGTGCAGTGGTCCCAAAACAACTGGAAAAGCCCACAGACCGCTTACAGCCGATAGTTCAACTTTGAGGATAAATCCTTGAGAACACCGTATCATTTTAATATAAACACTAAACTTCATACTATACAACAGCACGGCCAACCAAGCTATGAAGATAAATCATTTTAAGGAACATCGTATTTCTGACACCTAAGAAGAGGTGGCAATGCTTGCTTCTGTTAACCATTTTCAGAAAAAAAATGCAAACCATCTGGGTCAGTCAGAGCATGAAGAAGGGAAACAAAACATCAGGTGACAGCACACGGTTAAATTTTTTTACTTGTGTCTGCTCTAATTCTAAATTAGTTGAACTCGTGCCCGTACAGTCGGAGCAGAGCCCCTGGAACAGCCTGCGGGCTGTGGCCCTACGAGGGTCTTCCCTTAACAGACTTTAGGAAAACCTTTCCTCACTGCTCAAGTCACTGATTTCTTCTTGAAACTCCCTGTGATGAAATGAAGGACCCAAAAGCATTTAATTGTTGAACACATAAAAGGAAGTATATTTAAAATAAAAAAAATTGGTCAGACTGTAGAGTCAATTACCATTTTTAAAGGAATTTACAGGGCTGTTGTAGATGAGTCTTTTGGAATAGTCAGTTTATCGCAATGCCTAAACTGGTTTCTTCATTGCACAGTATTTTCTTTTAAAATGTGTGCATTTTTAAACAATTACATACATATTAAAAATCAGCATTTCTTTGCTTAAACTTAATTAAAACGTTAATACTCTCAGACAACACAGATCTGAAATGGTGAAACCAGTAATTGCCCCCTCCCACCTTACAACAAATTAAATTGAGACAAAATTACAAACACATTTCACTACATGATTATTATTAATAAAAATCAGTTTTTCTTTTTTTTATAAAGTTGCCCAAAATGCAAGGGATGTGCATAGGTTTACAACTTAGTCAGAATAATATTGTACTTTATTCCCTTGGGTACGTGTTCCCATGAACGGAATGTACTTTGCTGTAGATTACAGGTTTTATCAACACAGATACACCAACGGCATGAACGCTTGCGACTGTCCACATGCATTAAGAGTCAAGACCCAATTTCAAATTTCTAGAAGTTTTACAGAGTTCTTCAAAGAGACAGTATCACATTATCTGGATGTTACACAAAAGTACTTAAAAATACTATCCTAGGAAAAAAAAAAAAAAGAGCAAGAAAAGGCCTTTAAAATTTATGAATTTGTTTCGTAACCACTAGACTAATTACTTCAAATAAATAAAGGAAAGCAAAGTATTCCAATCCATAAAATCAGACTCTAAAAAGAATGTAGTGTTCCACCCCCAAGTTAAGGTAACAGAATCATATTATTATTACTATTAAAATAGATTATAGAAAGCAGCATCTATTTTGTGCAGTTTTTAGGGGCCCTTGAAATAAAAAGCTATGATTTCCAAAAATATAACATTCCAAAGGACTGAATAATACATATATTTAAAGATACATTTTATTAAAGTTTAGGAGAAATGATTAAAAAAAAGATACTGTCTCTTTAAATTAGTGTTTAAATTTTTTTTTCCCCCCTCCTCCTATCTATTCGGACATGACAATAATTATATTTTTAGGTCACACTACATCTAGGTAGTCTCTAGGGGCCAAGACCTATTGACACGAGGTCAATAACGAAGAGGTTTTCCATGTATGAGGTGGTTCCCAGTAATGACAGATTTTTTTGTTTTTTTTGTTTTTTTTTTCCCAATTTTCTTGTGATCGGTCTAGTAGACCCAGGAGACCGGGACCCACTGGGAGGCTGTACACACCAGCTCGATGGCTTCCTCCAGGTGCCTGATAGTTTCATCGATTTCATTGTTGATAATTGTTAGGTCAAAGTAGTGTGCATATGTTCTCTGTAAGATTTCAGACTCCTTCTGCAGGCGCTGAAGAGATTCATCCTGTTCGGCGGTCAGAAAAGAAAAGGGAAGAGAGAGAAGTTGGATCCTTTCGTACTCTTCTACGACAGCTTTCTAACTGTTGCGTACAGAGTAGGAAAGGGGCAAAAAAAGCCTTAGGGAGGCCTGGGTGGTTTAGATCCCCCATCTAAATCTACGGAAATCACATGGAAGAAATGGCACAATTTCTCTCTTGAAGCTGACATTCAAGCTGCACTTGGCTATTGACATTACTTGAAGCAAAACACAAGTCTAGCGTTAAAAAAGCGAGGGAGAGGATGGAAGCTTAGAAAAGCAGCACAGACACGAGCGATGGAGACCAGATACGAATAAAAGGTATAAAGGGCACAAAGATGAGCTAACTGGGTCTATGTCCAGGTAAGAACACGAGAAACAGGAGAGGGTATATTGTCAGGTATCAGCTGTTCCCGGTTTTGGTAATGTTTTCTGTTCAACATCAGTCTTCTGGGTCTACTTCCTTTAACAACGATTTACCGATACGGAAGTTCTTGCTCCGCATTACTCTGCGGTTCCTATTTCAGAGCACCTCTTAGTCCGAGCTCCTGAAGACGAACCACACAACCTGCGCTCAAGAAGGGCCAGGGACAGGAGGCCGGTGCTCTCCATGGCCTTGTGTCCGTGTCCTCACCGAAACGCGCGTGTCCTACTTTGGGGGTCTGCTACCGGGCTCTGCGCAGCCGGCAACGCTACACCAATGGGCTCTGTGAGGGAGCTCTGCCTGCCTGAGAGAGCGGGACTGCAAAAGGTTTCTTCCTAGGGCTTGGCACCAACCCTAAGTTTAAATTCTCTTCCTGCAAATTCCCTTAGAAATTAACATTAAAAAAAAAAAAAAAATCGCTGCTTTCATAAACCTTGAAATAGCCACAGGAAAGTAATCAAGTGTTTCCCGCCCCACAGGTTTGGGGTGGATATGGGGTAAAATTCCATATGAACAGTATAGACTCCTGCTGCTCTGCAGGATCTATAGGGTCACCCTACTTGATCAATCAACTGGGATACACTTTATTATAACAGAGTTTTAGGCTGTAGGAAGTACAGACACAGTGCCTATAGCTGTTTTCGCAAGAAATTATTCTGGGAGCAGAATTTTATCCAGCTAAGAAGAGACTCCCCCCTCTCCTTTTTTCTGTTTAAATTTCCCAAGTATTTGTCATTACGGTGACAAGTAGCTGTGGAACAGCGGCTTTCAGGTCCTCTGAAGGGAACCACCTGTGCTGAGACAGTTCTCCTTCCCCGTAGCTACGAAACCAGCCACTTCTGGAGGAGAAGTTCTGTACCAAAGTTACAGTTCTGCTTCTCTCCTGAAGCTCCAGCCTCAAATGAAGGGGGGACGTTGCCTTCACTGGATAATCACTGCAAAGTTCCTTCAAAGTCAGATGAATACTCCTCACATGCGCTTCTGTACAAGGGATGCTCCTTGTATGGACCATTATGCATCACCAGCGATGCCTGGAACTTCCATAGAAAATACCAGTGCGTGCAAATTCAATTTATGCTATTAACAAATAGGACAATATGGATCAATACTAATATTAAATATTTTTGTGGAAGATTTCATATGGCCCAATGTCTTTAAGCCAAAACCTAGTTAGGTAAACTGCCAACTTCTCATAGATTCCAAAAGAGACATCAATTAATATCAGCAGGGGATGTGAACTTTTCTGCTTAAATTAACCTACAAAGCTAAAAAAAAAAAAAAATCATACTTGTCAAGCAGAGTATTTTCAGTGCTTTAAATATATCTAGCTAAGATTAATTTTATATTTGAAGCCAGTCTTAGGAAAATCATATTGCACCTTTTTTTAAGAGTTTTAATCTCACGGCACAAGGCTAACAGTACCTGAAAAAACCCCATGAAGCCTTAGAACTGTTAAGTCCTATGTAGCTTTTTAACTGCTATTCAGATTTCCCATCAGTATCATCTTTACCTACAAATATGAAAATGAACTTTTCTCTCTAAAGCATCTATCTTACTGTGACTGACAATAAAAATGTGAAAAACTTACAGCTATTGCACCTTCAAAAAAACAACTGGTAGAGAAGAATGAATACTAATATTTACCTTGCACATATAGATGTCACAAAACAAAGAGTTTTGAAAACTCATTAAATTTTAATATTTTTCTGACTTAGTTTCTCCTAGATCCAACTTTACTGGGATCAAAGCAGGCTGTATTTTGGAGTATCTATATTTCCCAGTCTGTTGGAAATGTAAAACATTACTTCTTTCATATACTTTTAGGGGCAGTAATAAGTTTGGGATAGGCCACTGAAGCCTAGGTTCAAACTTTCTCAAGTTCTGCAAAGAGAAAAGAGATTACAGTTCTTGATTTTTGTTTTATTCTGGGACCAAATTTCACCTGTTTTTGTGATAGAGTATCTATTTGTACATTCAAAACACGGCAGACTTGGCTAAGTGTTTCCTCAGTGTCTGTAAGTCTTAAATGCCAAAATTCATCTTTGAAGCAAATACTTCCTCAAAGTTTTTGCTGTAGTAAGTTCCTCTCGATTTCTCTAAAATTTCTTAACCAAATTTTGAATAGTGAACATCCCAGATCATTCTCCAAGAAGAATATTCTCCAGCAGTTGTCCTCTCAATAGTGTCAAAAAAAAAGATATTTATCAAAATGTTCAGCTAGCTGTAGACAGAGAAATGAACGGCCACAACTTCAGTAATGTCACATTTGGGAGCAGAACATCTCTCCCATGTGCATAATGGCCACCAGTGGTATCTTTAGCCTCTGAGGGCTGGGTTTTTTGGCCTTAAAGTACATAGAACCATAGAATCATTATGGTTGGAAGAGACCTCAAAGATCATCAAGTCCAACCGTATATCCGATGCCACCATGCCCACTAAACCATGTCTCGAAGCGCCCAATCTAAATGTTTTTTGAACACCTCCAGGGATGGTGACTCCACCACCTCCCTGGGGAGCCCATTCCAATGCCTAAATAGGACACAGGACAATAGCTGCCGCTTGTGACAGTCAAAGCACAGCCTAACAAATTACTAATATTCCCTTCCAAGGCTGTGAACAATGTACAAACACACCATCAGGCTTTTGCCAGTTTTGCTCCAACATAGAATCGTAGAATCGTTATGGTTGGAAGAGACCTCAAAGATCATTCTCCTCAATTTAAACAGCTGATGGACTGGCAACTTCTTAAGAAATTTTCATTTTATTCTTTGGCTGTAGGAAGGGAGGAAGCATAGCTAAAATTCAGAAGAACTTGGCTCAATAAAGATTTACACATGGCTCAACAAAGATTTAGACCAAAAAAGTGGAGCCTGTCGACTCCTCTTCGCTGCTGTCTGTGCAATGCGAGGTAGAAAACAGCTGGAGGAAAGAGGAACAACTCCAGGCTTTCCTGATATGCTCTCTCGTCTCTCTGCTCTAGCACAGCAATAATCTGATTTCAGTTTCCTTTGCGATTAGACAGGTGGGTACACTCTGGGAGATTACATACATGATTTAAATTGGTTTTGTGCTTTGCAGAATTGCTCATGGTGCACTGCTATATTCAGTTGGAAAGCATAATATGTTGTCTTCTAGCTCTTGCTGTGTGGTCCTTGATTATTGAGATATTTTGTGTGGTCTATGATAGGCTAAAGTGTCTCAAGAGAGATACTTTTAAGATCAGGCACTGATTTTACCACAAAATTCAGATGTTCAGCTGTAAGAGTAGAAATTTTACTCTCTAGTTTCTTTTTACTAGGAGACAATTTTAGCGCAGATATCTGAAGTCATTATTACATTAAATTTTTATTCCAATGACAAAAGTAAGTTGAATGGGAACAAGCATATCTACATTCTAAAACTACTGAAATAACCAGGACTACCTTGTCAGTCCCTAGCTGGTACTTACAGGCAATTTTCTGCACCATTTTGGCAGCTATGTACGAATAATACGAGTGCAGGAAAATGAAAAGAAAAGCAAAGATGAAATTTAAGAAAACAAAAGGAGGGGAAAAAAGGATAGTCATTTACGGAAGTGTTCTCAAAAAGCATAAATAAAATAAACAAAGCAGGATAAGGGGGTAAACAGAAAGGGATACTCATTGCGAACCTTTCAAAAGGGAAGCGTGAACGGGAAATATGAAACACAGACTCTGCACCCTTGTTTGCTGCCTTGCAGGCTGCTAACACACAGACACAGCTGGCGTATCTCCCTTCATCCAGCCCAGTAAACCTTGGAAAACAGGATCCTGCATTCGGGTAAGGTCTGTTGCTATTACTGTTTTCCTGCCCCTCCCTTTCCCTGAGTTTAATTCATTCATAAATTAGCATGCTTTATAAGTGTGGCCTCAGTTCAGCAATTCATGTGCCTGAGCGAAACCCTGTGTGCACATACACTTTAGTCACAGGAGCTTAAAATAAAGACACGGTCTTACAGCCTGAATGCAACTACTTAGAACATAATACTTCTACTAATATTTCTTTGGCATGAACAAATATTTTCCCACCGCTACTATAAAAGGTACATTTCTGTCATCTTCCCAGTGTACCACGGAACGTATTTTCTCCCTCATACGAACTGTCCCAAATGTCTCTCTATTATACCCTACAGCTGGAAGTTAAGTACCGCTGGTACCCGCAAGTGAGGCCAAGGAAGACTATTTGAGCCACAGGTATGGAGGCAACAAACCCAGGCAATCACATAATCCCCCAGGGTACCTGGCTGCCTGAGCGCTGCTGTACGCACAATGCTTGCCTGACACGTCATAAGAACGATTCTAACCATTTCTTCAGTGATGCCATGCCATTTGCTTGCACAAAGGCAAATTCAGTGTAGAACACAGAATTTTAGTATTTTTCTCAAGATCGTACTGATTTACAGCATATGCCAACACCGGCAGTTAGACAAACTGTCACTTCGTCAACACTGCAAACTGTGATGCTCTGAGAGATCTTTGTCCGTACACTCCTGACATTTTTACCGCTTGGGGTGTGGGTCCATAAGACACAATGAAATGACAGAATTTACTGCTGTGAAAGTTAAAAGATCCTTCTTCCCCCTCCCATCTCTCCTCCTGGCTATGTGCTTTCACTGCTTGTCCTGGCATTGGTGCTTGGCAGAGCCTTTGTGAGTTGCTTGAAAACTGATAAAACTCCAATTTAGAGCTAAAGTAGCTCACTAAAGGATCTGGTAAGTGCCGTGGTCAGTGCAGACTGGCAATAGATGGCCCAGAAGGCTCGAGGCCAATCTTTTTCACTGTCCACTTGCTATGTTAATAATCATACCAGGTATTTGCATTTAAATATGTTTGTCCTGTTCCTTATTTTCCTGCAAGCCTCTGCAGTGATGCCATAGTTTCATACTTATGATACCGTAATTACATTTCTGTAGGAACAGGCTGTAGAGACAGGGATTCTGATTTTATTTTTGCACAATCAAGGAGACATCTAGGAGATTTGGAACAGATTCGTGGTCAAATTCAGTTGATTAAATACCTTAATATCTTGGTTTAATGCAAGCTGAGCAGATAAAGTGTTTGTAGAAATACCACTTGCCCTGTTGTGACCTAAATCCAGAATTGCTTGATATCATCTTTGAAATCAGTAGCAATCTGCAGAGTGGATACTCTGTCAAAACTAAGTAGGAAATTCAGGAGGTGGACCTCCATGAATACTTAACATTATTCCACAAGCAATTATCCCTTTGATCAAAGCTTCCAATTCTTAGAGAACAGTTTTCAAAATTAATAAGCCTATTTCTGACATAAATTTGCTGTATAGAAAAAATACTAAAAGATAAAGGTGGGATGACAGCCCAGTCATACACACTCATTTCTTCAGTTCAGGCTAGCTGTAACCTAGTGCTAGCATTGCAACTCAGAACTGAGCAATTTGTGCTAGTGATTTGTCAAGGATTTGGAAATGGATCTTAGAGCTAGGGCAGGGAATGGAATAAAAGAACATGTATTTTTAGAATACATCACATGGATCCTTCAACTTGAAGTTCATACTTTGAATTAGAAAAATCAGTTAATAAACAATAAATACATCTCAATCAACAGTAATGCTGCCATACGACTGTCTTTCTGCTTCTCCATTTACAGACAAGGAAACAATTAAAGAGTCTTATCCGCATATTTGAATCTCATCCTTAATTCTCTCTGATAGGACATTAGATTGCAACATGCCGTACCTCATTAATGCCTGGGGTAATCGTAGGTGCAGCAATAAAAACAACAAAAGGAGCAAACTCTGCAGTTCTCAGGACCTTCAATGCCTGGGTGAAAAAAAAACACCAGATACTTTAGAAGAATCCCCTTACAATCAATGTGAAATAAGTTTAGTCACACAAGCAAAAGACATAAAATCATGATTTATCGGCACTGGTATTTGTTTTTAACTGATCTGGAGTCAAGATCTTAGCAATACACACACTTAACTTTTTGCATTATTTTACATTTTTGGTGGTCAGACTGTATATTTATCCTTAATTAAAGTGAGTTTTCAAGACAACAAAAACTTCAGCATTTTCAGAGAGCTCTTCCCATACAGTCTCAAAGAGTGCAGAATTCTGTTTGCATTTAAACGGTATGATTCACACCAGGTAAAAAAATTAAGTTATGCCACAAATAGGGAGCAGAGACAACTGTATTTTATAATAAATAGATTGGAATATAATTTTTATGTCTGACTTTTTCTACCTACCAACACTCTTTTATTAGTATTTTCTGAAACAAATGAAAGTGTGATGTGAGAGGTTCGAAGTTTTTAAAAAGCAACCGTATTGAAGTTTTTAAAAAGTGAGCACTAATGCAGTAAATGCAGCACCAATCCCCTGAACCAAAGCTATGCCAAAGAAAAGAGTTCTCATCAAAAAGTTGACTTAGTCATAATTTACTGGGTGACACATAGAGCTGCCGTATGTGAATCTTCAGTACAGATCCCAGCTAGACTGAAGCGCAGGACAGCAAGTAAACATACCTCAGCTGAACTCAAAGGGGTGGGCAAGATAAAGCAAGACTACTAAAGGTCAGTCTTTTTTTTGCTCCTTCCACTTCCTGTATTCTCCAAAGTTTTTTTTTTTTTTTTTTTTTTAAAAAAAAAGCAGACAAAATCCCACAATCCATCATTTTCCCAAGCTAAAGAGGTTTTCATCTCTGCTGCTTGAAACCCACCTATATATATCATCTATGCCAACCTCCTCTAAACAAGGGATAAACCCCATGTGTGAAAGCACAGAAAACTCACCTAACTAAGAGTACCCAAGGGAAAACAGGCAAGGAGTGTAAGAGAACTAGGAGTAAGTCCCCAAACAGGCTGGCTTTAATGAGCGGAGATGGCTGCATGAGGAATCTGGTTGAGGAAGAGGCTTGCTAGACACATGCTGGAGGCAGTGTAGCAAAGGTGGCTGTTATTCAATGTAAATATATTCTAACAAAGATTAAAATGGCTTCTGAGAATTGTAATGCTTCTGGATAATGCAAGTTGAAAAGGTTTATCAAGAGAGTTTGCTTTTAACAGCTGCAACATTTGAACTAACTGTAAATGCTGCTCTCCCTGAAAACTGTTAAATGTGGGATTTTATTTTTCAGAACTGCACCACACCGGCATACTATGTGAACTGTCCTACATAATTTAGTCAGGTATCTTATTTCTGTTACGAAATTCTTAAAGAATTTGAACTTCTCGAATCCATTCACGAAGAAGAAAGAAGGCAGCAAATTTAAATAGATAACACTAGTAACAATTTTAATTTGTCTTTCCTCCCATTTCCTTCAATCTGCTAGAATAATATAAACATCACGTTTGTCCATATTCATGTTGTTCCACTTAACAAAACACAGAAACACATCCATGTGAACTGAAAGTCATGACTACATGGATGTTTCAAAGGAAACGTATCACAATTTTCCACTGAAGATTTGATGTAATGAATGAACAAACTATTAGTGTTTCTTGAGAGCCTCATTCCCCTTCCTGCCATCTTCCAAAAAGTATAATACTGCAACACAGAAAGGGGTTTATAAAGTAACAGCACTGATGTGGCCATTGTGCAAACAGGATCGATATTGGTGATTGACCACAAATGTTTCTGACCATGCTCAGTAGTGATATGGAGGCAAGAGTCAGTTAGGAACAAGATTACCCTCTAATAGAGCATCAAAGAGAAATTTTTGAAAATATCGAAACATTACTCCTGGCAGGCAATGACAATCACTTGTTTTGATACATTTCACTGGACATAAGGCTAATATAGTAAAAAGTTACACAGTAAGTAGATTTTCAAGCTATAGTGGTTGCATACAGAGCTAAACTATGAATTTTTTTCTGCTGTATGTTCTTCTAACCAGATGACTACCAGAATTCTACTTCACAGATTGATACTTTGGTGTTCCACATTACTGTACACATTACTTATCTAGTGTACAATCAATGAAAATAAATATATCTAAATAAAATGTCGAAGGATTTGTGATGAGTCCCATTTTCATATACTTCTAATCAGTTACCTGAGGTTCTACATCAAGTATTGCAATTAGTCCCTGCTCATGGATCTTTCGTATTGTTTCCAGTTTTGTCCCATACATTGCATCCTCATGGCTGCCATATTCCAAATATTCATTGTTTGATATATCCTGCATCATTTGGTCATGCGATACAAAGTAGTAATTTTTCCCATTTTCTTCGTCTTTCTTTGGAGGTCGGGTTGTGTCTGAAAATACAAAATACAAACTATTTTTAGTACAAAAGCAGTATTAAGCTTATACATGGCTTTTTGTTTCATTTACCAATAGTTATGCACTGAATGATGACCTGTCAAATCACATATAGAACGAAGCATGAACTCGAGGTAGGCAGAATGACAGGGGCTGGGAAAAGCAGGAATATGGGGGATGTGTGTTGGGAAAAGCAGGAGATGAAGGGATGTAGAAAAGGTAAAAATGAAAAGGTAACAGAGGAAGAAGGTCATAAATAACCTTTATCTGGTCAAGACTGTAAGACTCTATCAGCTGCTTTCAACAGCAAAGAAAGGCCAGATCTCACAGTTTTTATGGTTTCCAAGCGATTCAATTAACATCTCCACTTTACCCCAGGGGCCAGTACTGGGCCCAATCCTGTTCAACATCTTCACTAATGATCTGGATGATGGGGCAGAGTGTACCCTCAGTGAAGATGCCAATGATACAAAACGGGGAGGGGTGGCTGATACACCAAAGGGTCGTGCTGCCATCCAGAGGGACCTCGACAGCCTGGAGACACAGGCTGACAGGAACCTCATGAAGTTCAACAACGGGAAGTGCCAAGCCCTCACCTGGGGAGGAACAACCCCATGCACCAGTACATGATGGAGGCTGACCAGTTGGCAAGCAGCTCTCCAGAAAAGGCCCTGTGGGGGTCCTGGTGGACACCAAGTTGAACATGAGCCAGCAATGTGTCCTTATAACAAAGAAGGGCTAAAGGTATCCTGGGCTGTATTAGACAAAGTATTGGCAGCAGGTTTCAGGAGGTGATCCTTCCCCTCTACTCAGCACTGGTGAGGCCATACCTGGAGTGCTGGGTCCAGCTCTGGGCTCCCCAGTACAAGAGAGACATGGAGCTACTGGAGAGAGTCCAGTGAAGGGGCACTAAGGGACTGGAGCATCTCTCCTAGGAGGCAAGGCTGAGAGATCTGGGACTATTCAGCCTGGAGAAAGGGAGGATCTCGCCAATGAGTGCAAATGTCTAAAGTGAAGGTGTAAAGATGAAGCCAGTCTCTTTTCAGTGGTGCTCAATGACAGGACAAGAGGTAACAAGCACACACTGAAACACCGGAGCTTCCATCTGAATGTAAGGAAATGCTTTTTTCACTGTGATGGTGACTGAGCACTGGCACAGGTTGTCCAGGGAGGTGGTGGAGTCTCCAGCCTTGGAGATATTCAAAAGTCATCATGACATGGTCTTGGGCAACCGGCTCTAGGTGACCCTGCTTGAGCAGGAGGGTTGGACCAGATGACTTCCAGAGGCAGGGATCTCAACTATTCTGTGATTCTGTAGGACATCTGCTCCTCTCTTCCTCATAGGCACGCTGATACCCACTTGCTTCTCTTGCTTCTACTAGTCCCTTGCAAACTGATTTACTCTCATATTTTTCCAATATCATTTTTATGCTGGTGACATATCTGAAACACCCCATCTCTTCCCAATCTAATCTCGTATCTTTCAACAAACCCATCATAATTTCAAACAAGGTATCCAAAAATTGAACTCATCTTCTATTTTTAATCATACCTATTACTGTTCTGAGGCTTAATTAGCAACGTTCTGAGGCTTAATTAGCATATTTCAGAGATGAAAAGTTCTATAGAAATATTATAGATAATGGTTATTATTTTAAGGAATTCAAGAACAATGGATTATATAAACCGTATAATATCACTATACTACTCACTGCTTCCTTAGGTCTACTGAACTTACATATTTCCCCCAAATCCTCTTCTTTTGTAAAAACATTTTTGTATTTTCTTTTTTGTACTTAAATTCTTATGAGGTTTTCTTCTTCTGCATGTGAAAGTGTAAGTCTAAAAAGTAGGTGAGGGCCTGATTACTTGTGGTCAAGAGAGATGAAAGCTACTTAGCAATCACGTACTTTTTGAATATATTGCTTCTGCAGACCTATGTGGTAAGGGACGTATGGCCTACTAATCCTTTTAGTTAACTACCATTGTGTGTGACATGACCTTTACAATCAGGTTTTCAGTAGGTAGATAATTTCTTCACAAAGCATTCCCCAAAACTCCACACCCAACTTAAGGTCTATCTCAAAATCTACCTACTCCTTCCACAGTTTCGTAAAACAATGCAGAAAATGCAGTAAAATCCATCCCTGAGAGTTGAAGAGAATAAAATCAATTACCTAGAGTCAGCTGAAAAACAGATCAGGTTCCCATAATACTTAAAGTGTATGTGATATATCACTAACATAAGGAAGTAATTTGGGTCTCTAAATACCAGCATAAAGTGCTATTTTAAATGCCCCAAACGCCTTGTATCTGAAAGACCCGTACAGATATAACACAGGAGTTAAGGGAGACCATTGCTTTTCTGGAGTGGGGCTGGAGGTCAGGTGATGTCTAAACCAGGCATCAAACATCACACTGATGCTTAAGCACCTGAATTTCATCCTAATTTGCAGTCTAGTCTTCTTATATCATCAGTGAAGCAATTTCAGTGCTTCCACAAAGCAGGAACCTAATGCAGGCAATCTAGGGCACGTCATCACGGTATAGGTGAGTCCATTTTAACAGCTATTTCAAGATAAATAACTAGTTCAGCTTCTACCTCTACCAGAGCAATACAGTTAGTACTTGAGCGAGACTGGGTGAAAAGCATACTGTAAAACATTTATTACTCTTTGTTTTAGTTCTTTGTACTGAAGAGCTTATTTGCTGGGTTACTGCTCCCTTCCCCCCATATAGTTCTGTCTGTATTGAATAACATAGGTACGATGTGCATCCCGTACTCCTGGCACCGCACTGTTAAAGTGTCTAATCCAGGATTTTAGTGTCCAGATATAAACGGCAGTGTGACAAACAGTGCAGTTTCACATTGCTGCTGGGGTGATCTAATGGCACATACTTTCAAAAGGGTCTTTCTGTTTCCCTTCTGCTGGTACCGGTCTTTGTCTAACTCCTTAGCGAGCAAGCCTGGGGATCTTAAATCAGCAGCCAACTAATCCTTTTCCCCTTTCAAATAGGTTTACAGATAAGTTCTTCAAAATAATACTTTTTAGCAACAACAAAATCCTTATAGGTAGAAAAACACCTAAGTGCAATTCTAAAGTAAAGCACTAAAAAGGTATAAAGAAAATTAAATGAATGCATAATGGTCATCAATGTCACTTCTGAGCCATGTATGGTGTTTCTGAACTCAGCCTGAAATAGAGTGGACAGAGTGAACTGCTGGATGCTCTTGTTTCAGAATACCTAGCCTGAGGAAAAAGGGTGCATCTCCAAGAGATCATACAGTAGGATACGCAGTTCCTGCCATGGTATTGACAGAGACTGTCAGGAAGGGAAAACGGCCGTGTGCTCTGTAACAACACACTTGTAAGCGGCAAAGTTAATTGCGTTTTCTTTTTCTTATTGTCATCTCTGGAAACTTGCAGCTATTTTAGCATAATACCAGTCCTCAAGGCTAGGCTGTGAAAAGTAATTTAAAATGTTCAGATAAGGTACGCATTAGTTTCCTCTAAATTCAGTTTATATTTCTTCTCACAGGAATTATACATGGTTTTAAACGTTTTGAACCGTAAATGTAAAATCCAGTTTATATTTCTTCTCACGGGAATTATACATGGGTTTAAACGTTTTGAACCGTAAATGTAAAATTAGCATAGAAAACTGAAAAATGTTTTAGCCTGCATTCTAAATTAACAAACATTTGAGATAGAGAGAAGCATTAACAAGAAGTTCCGTGAATATGAAGAAACATTTGATGTAAAAGTGGTGCTACTTACTACCCCTCCCTCCGAAAAAACCAAAAGAAGAAATATACCCAGCCCTATCACAGTTCCCATCTTTAAGACAGGCTCCGTCTCAGCAGAACTGCCCACGCGCAGTAGCACAAGGGGCGTGTTGTCAAGGATGACACAAACGATTTTGCAGTGCCATTGACCATTGCTACTTACGAGGAATGGGGTAAGCGAATCTGTCCGGGTGTTTTGTGATGAGTGTGTTTTTTATGTGTCTTCTTCCGACACCGTGTGCACCTAATCCACAACACAAAAAAGAATTATAAATTTTCCACCAGAAGCGGTTCAAAACTATGCTGTTATGTTCAAAATAATAACTCAAAATTACCTAGTAAGACTAGTGTTTTCCTTTTGAATGCTGGCAGTTTTACTACTTCTTCATATGTGACGAGATCTAATTGATCAAACACTAAAACACAAAAGAAACCCCCACAGGGATAAGAAAAAAAAGGCATATTAAGGGCGACAATTAATTGTGCTATAAATCATCATTTTAGCAAGTTTTAGATTTACAATACAAAGTACTATGTTATAGAAAACAAAATCATTTCATTGTGCAATTTTAACAAAAGTGTTCATTTAAAAAACTGTTAAAAAGCAGTAACAAAGCTACTCAGGAAAGCTTGCATGTCCTTTCATGCAGTATTCAGCAGACCACAAAAATTAGCTAAAATGGCATGCCATTCACGTTTGCATTCCTAAGAAATAGCAATATTAAAGAAAAATCTGTAGACGGTGACCAACATGAATACAATATGAGAACATCTATTTACACTAAAGATAGAGATACTTTCATAATCATGTTTTAACAAGATCTATGAGAAATGTAGAGAGACAAGTGTTAATACTTTGTGGTACTTATTCTTCAAAACTACCACCATATTAATTGTAATTAGAGTTCTCTTTAAACATAGGTGCTAGTTAAATTGACATGCTTTTAAAACTTGTGACAGAATGAAGAATTCTAACAAAAAGTGATGGCATTACATAAAAGAACCTCCACCATATTTAGGGAAAAATTGTAAAAGTATCGTTTCAGAAATAATTTCAACTGCAGTTGAAATTGGATGAATCCCATCATGTCTATCAATCGATTGTCAATTGCCAAGGTACATAATGACTGACAAATCAAGTTTTGTTCATTAAAACCAGCTTATTCCTCCTGTGCCCAAGAACACATCATCTGTGGTAATTCTTGCAGAATTCTAATGAAAAAACAAGCCAGGAGGCACTTAATTATATTTATATTTACACAAATCAGCAATTGTGAGCAGAAAAATGAACAAGAGTTTTCAGTTCTGTATTTATGCGTGCTACAAAAAGAAAGAAGAGACTGAATCTAAAGCATGGGATCTTTGAGCGTTTCCAAGTCCTAAGCTGGTGTATTCACCTCAACAATATCCCACCCATCTTTTAGGATGAGTTCGGATATATCCCTCTCCCCCTACCCAACACCCCTTAGGGAAGTCGGCAGTGGTGGGAGCTTTAGTTTGCTTGCTCCAGAAGTCCTCAGCCACCAAGATCATCATTAAGACTGTGGAGCCTACCAGAAAGCACAGGCTCTTTGTACTAAAGTCTCAGCCAAAGCAGCAAAGGATTTAACTTGATGTGTTTCTTTTTACAGGGCAGATTATTCAATTCAATGGCAGTTTTTTTTACCCTAGAGAAAAAGTACAATTACTTCAATTTGGTCAAACTATAAATTAGCCAAATGACAATCCTCAACTCTTTAAGACCTTGAAAAGATACAGATATGAAAACTTCCTAGTCCATTTGAAGCATTTTGAATTTCATCCTAAAGAAGAATCTCTTTCAACCTTTCCCCAAATATTACAAGCAAGAATTTAGTTGTATTTTTCTTCCATTCCACAAACCTACAAACATGGAATTCTTACTATTGTCCTTTTTGCAACTTCACACTATCTAAACTAATTAATAAATAATTTCATATGAGAAAGCCCTAAAGATCTACAACATGTTACAGTTTTACCATTCTAACCATCTAGGACTGCAAGTATCTTTTCCCATTAAAAAACAGTAAAAAAAGTCAATCCTTTATTTTCTTCTTGAACAAAACCACATTATGTTAGATACAAACAACAGGAACAAACAACAGAAATGATACATATTAATGCCTTCATCACAAACTAGCAGCATGGAGATGTGTCTCAGTCTACATGGAGTTAACTAATGATTGTAGGGTTTTCAAATGCAAAAGAAAAATGATTAATTTTTTAATATACACAAGATATGAGGAATACAGGGCACATTTAGAGGCTGAACTTTAATGCTTCTGTGTTACTAGCTAATAAAGAAAAGGAGTTCTTGAAAGGAAACAGTAAGAAGCAAATAAAGAGGCATTGTCACTTGACAGGTTACTTACATGCACAGAGGCCATTGGGAGTAAGACAGCATGAAAAATGTACAGGGGTCATTGAGATATGGCTCGTAATATATTAGTAAAATAAAAAGTATATGCACAAAATAAACTTTACCATGCAATAGTCTAAACACAAGGCAAATAAATCACATTAAGAAATGGTAAACATATTTTGTAGAAAATTGCCAAGCTTTTACATTATGCATAATATGAAGCATAGTTCTAGTATGTTCTAAAGAGTGTTCTTTTATGAAGTCCTGCAATAACATTTCAGTAAAATAAATAAAAAATGTATCTAGATATCACTGCAGTATATCTCTAGAGCATTTATAAAAATGTCAGTGAACCTAATAATGAAAAATATTTAATTTTTTCTGTGGGTTTTGGTTTAAAACTGACTTCACAATAATAAGATGCGTGATTGTGAAATTGTCTCTTGAAGGACACAATACTCTAGTATCAAGTATGGAGGAAAGAAAAACAGGACGATATTTTTCTTGTAAAGGAGAATATATTCGCTTTTAATTATAAAAAGTAATTGAAATATTCTCCTTTCTGCTTCATAAACTATGTCTGATTTGCAGAATAATTTCCTTTCTAGTTCCAGTAATATCCCAATATATGACACCAAAATCTTAGCTCTCAAACCGTTAGCTAGCCAGACAAATCTCAGTTGACTGTTAAGTATTTTACTAGGTCATTTCTCAGTACCCCAGTTCAGTCTTACCCCTAAGACAAAAATAACAGGGAAGTCCAAATAGATTGCATACCACTAAATGATTGATTGAATTTCATACTAAAAGGTAAGACAAATAAATTCTACTTTCTTGTAAAAGCAGCATTTTGACATCTGGATTAAGACTTCCCCGTTTCAAATTAATTGTACTTATTTTGGATCAAATAGAAGGAAAGATTTGGTTTTTATTCTGAGACAGATGCACTGAAAGCTTGCAAAAGCCAGCGTTGCCGTATTCCTGACTAACAATACCAGATGTGAGAGAGCAGATCAGAGAAGGTAATTTCAGCACCACTTTAGTTAAACTCATGCAAGCACCACAGCATTTCAGTGAACCTCTTTTTAGATCCTATGTTTGCTGTCATTCCCCTGAATATTACTGGCATCACCTTTAATACCTCAAGGACACTAAGATCAATAAACATTTCTAAGAGAAATCTTGATTCCAATCTGCACTTTCATTAACTTTTTGACTTCTTAGCGGGAAGGGGAAGTGTCAGACGGTATTATGAAAATAAGACTTTCTTTTATGGTCATTTTGATAATTTTTAACGTTCATGTTTCTGATCTTTGGCAAACACTGTGCTCTGATGTAAAGCGACCAACAGCACTGATGGTGGCAAGCGCTAAGGCAGGCAAACTGCGTGACTCAAAGTGCTATCAACCCTCTCCAAAATTTTCCCCTTACAACAAGATAGGAAGGTAATCCGGTCTTTCCTTTCAGGGATTTAACTGATACAAAGTCTTTGAACTAGTTTTGCTCCTGAAGTATTGCCTGCTCCTCCTTCTTCCCTGGCCATCCTCATTCCTTTGTAGCATGTCGTGCTTAGTCACACTGACACTACTAACTACGCAGTTGCACTGTGAACTGTGGTAAGAAACCTATCTGCCCTAAAGAAAAAGAATCAATGCTTTTTGTTGGGTTGTTCTTCAGTTAATCCAGTTAATAGTGTGGCCACGCAAAGTTATTCCGCCACAACTCAAGGGAGTAGCGATGCTATGGGAATGTATGCTGGGAGCAACTTTAAAACCAGTACTGTCAAAGACTTTAGGTCATAAATCCCCGTTTATTCTCAACAGTTTTTGTTAAGGTCATAATTAGTAAAACATGGTTTAGTGCTACTGCAATGAAGTGGAAACATTAAAAGAACCAGAACGTTAAACCAGCAAAAGGAGGGAAACAAGTTAAAGCCTTCAATCTCTACTTCTAAGGGCTTTTAGGGTAACGAGTAATTTTATATTTAACTGTGAACATTTTAAATGTGATGGTGAATTAAGGAGTATAAATGACAATTACTGTTCTTTGACTTTCTTAGATTTTATTTTTCAAATGACTTTCAGGTAAACATAAATTCTGTAGTACTGCTACACTATGAGCTCCGATACTGCACACAGATTGTACAGGTAAGGAGAAATGTGAAAATACAGATATGTGGTTTAATCGGTGTGCTCAAGAATGCAACTGAAAAAACCCAGACATTAATGCAATATATAAAATACTTTCATTACACTGTTTGGACAGGTATATCTTTATTTCTAATAAAAATCCCTGTAAGTCACCCAAGAGACCACAACAATATATTTATTACCACAGTATGTGATATCAATGCAAAAGCAACAGAAGCAGTTTAAACACATGCAGTATTTTATATTAAGAAAGAACTAAATTCTGCTCATGAACGAAGGAGTCTTCCTTCTTTACTACTAAAACTAATGAATTTTGCTCAGCAAGGATCTCTTACTCTACACTTCGACTTTCAAAATTTTCTAAAACAATTCAATTTTTCAGCAGTCTAAATAGAAAACCAAAACTTAGGATTCAGGCAGAAATCACTGCAAAGAGGATAAACTTCAACAGTTTGTTCTATTTGGTAACTGTAAATAACCCACCGACTATGCAATGGCTCTAATTCCACTTCCAGCTGTAACACTTCAAGAAAAATGCCCTTTCATGATATCTTCACACAGATAATCTATAACTATGAACACATACTAACAAGGATGCTACTGAAAAGTCTTCTGCAGAGGACAGTACAGTTATACAGATTGCAAAACTCATATCCTGTTGGTTTCTAGTGCTCCTCTAAAAATGAAAACCAAACCAATGTAAGCCTATATTAGGATATATTATCACGCATTTACTTTGTTGCAGCTTGCCTCTCACTGATTAAGCTATAGGTTTAAATAGCAATGAACAAGCAGAGTAATGTTGGCATAATTAGAATTTTAATTACATTTTCTTAAGGAACTCATTAAGTTCATATAACAGTGCCAGCTGAACAATTAATGGCAAGGTTTAGATTGTAAAAAATTTAACCTGTTAAAGATACTTTCATTTTTTTTTTTTCATACCTGCATTGTGCTTTGCCAAATATTTGTCTTTGTACTGCTTTTTTTTCTTTCCAAACCAAGTACAGCTGGCCTGTTGCTCTTGTTTTGTCTTCTCCATGGCAATACAAGCAACTCGCCTGGCATATGGAGGAGAAAAAAAATTTTTTGTTGCAATCAATGTATCTTTAAAAAGCCACACAGAATGAATTAGAAAAGTAAAACTTTTTAATATACAACAGTACGGTAAAACTTTACAAAACCTTTTTTTGGATGGCTTAAAAGCACTTCTATAGAGAGATATTTTGATATAAAGAGTATCTTCTTAGTGGTAGATCATTAAGGCTCACAGATTAAGGGAGCATGGGAGGAAGGGTAGCTACTAAAATGGCTGTAGACCACTCTGCAGCAGATGAGACTGGAAGAACATGAGGTCTGAAAAGACCACCATGGTCTAAATTCCTTCAGAGCAAGTTGTGTTGTGGACCTGTTTTGAGGTCAATCTTTAGGATGAAGTATTGCAAGTGTTCCTGTTGCAATGCATACCGGTGTCTCCCTTACGTCAGGGCTTGCAAGAGAACTCTTGAGATGGAATGAAATGTCTCCTCTACCTCTGTTTCTCTTCTAGCAAAATCTCCCTTAGCCAGTCCGGGTGACACAGGTGCTGTTAAACCCTTTACAGCACTCCAATTCTTTTACGTAGCAAATCTTGTATGAAATATTTTGGGCTAGATTACCCATATCAATAAACTTTCTTGAGTTATGGCCATAACTTTCACGGCCCAGGACTCGCTTGCCAAAGTTTGTGCCGATACATTTAAAATATTTACTAAACAGTTCTGCAAGAGGTTGTTTGAAGGCTCTGCATTGCTTTTGCGGTACTCAGTGCCATTGCTGTTCATCAAATCTGTCATTCAGGAATCTTTGCACTGTGATTTCTTTCTGCTTCTTGGCTTTCACGTGATAAATGAAAAGGAGAGAAAACCCCAAAACTCCCTCAATGACTTTTGTGCTTGATGTCTTGCTAACACCTTATTCCCGCAGGACTAATGACAACGCTGCTTAGAACCTAAAAGAGAAACTAATCTGACGCCTTACATAAACAAGCCTTTGTGTGTAGCCTTTAATCCCAGTTTCCTATAGTTTACCAGAAATGGCAAACAACGTTTACTAACACAGGTGTTTATTTTTCTGATGTAACCACACACGATATTGCATGCAACCCTTACTGCTAAGCATATACGAGAAAAGAAAAAAAAACAACAATGCCACATAAACCGAAGTAATATATAGACCTTTTTTTAAAAAAAGAAAAAATGATACAAAAACCAGCTATACAACAACAAAAAGCATGAAAGACAGAAATAAAAGCAGAGCTAAATTCATTTTTATAGAAAACTTAGGACATACCATTCTTGAAGTTCAGGAGAAGGAATAAGACCTGCGGTACCATTTTTGGAGTTCTCAAGTTTACCCTGCCACCAGTTGTGATCATCTTTGCTAATGATTTGGATAATATCACCAACTCGGAACCTGATGCCAGCTTCTTTGCAAGGAATGAGGTCATCCTTTGCTGGATCATATTCAAATTGTGCTCTTACATATATCTATTAAAAAGAGTTTATAAAAGACACCACGATATTATTACTGGGACAGTACTAAGAGTAACAGGTGAAAATTTGATCTGTGCACGTAACTACACACACTGTTTGCAACAAGCAAAGGAAGAAACAGAATGGCAGAAGCATAAGTGATAGCTGAAAATGAAACAGAAACACCCCCCCAGCAAACAATGGAGACATACGATGTTATTTTGAAAGCTCACGTCTTCTACATACTGTAAAACCTGAACAGTAAAAATAAATACATGTAATAAACTGAGACAGTCCCTCAAATCAATATTAACTATCATGAATCACTACAGACTATAAGCCAGTAGCTTACAACTTGAACTGTACTGCACTTTCCAAATGAAGTTCCATGATATCTTTTAAAAATTTGTATGACAAGGAATTTTATTGGACAGTATAAAGCTCAAGGACTTAAGCTACATTACCGATCTTTAGCATTTAGACTGAAAATTTATTCCCTTTTTATAAGACTAAATAGGAAGTCCTGTGTTGCACCTATCACGTATAGTTACTTGGGAGGAATCTGGGAATTCTCTGCATGGGGTTTTCAGTAAAAGTCTACTCCTGTATAAATGAAAACTAATGATTTGAGCAAGTTATTCCCTAAGGAACACTGCAGAAAGAATTCAGATTCTGACTTCACAATTTAAATAATATACCAATCCTTTGCTTTGTGTGCTAGTGAGGTCTCAGCCCTAGACAATAAAAATAAAAGTGATCTCCAGTTTTGGTTGCTAATTACAGCCCTGAGGCATCCAAGGATCTTAAAATTGGAATTAAATGTCATGTCCAAGATGGGTAATTTCTACAGTTTATGAACTTCAAACATCTCCCTATAGCATCTCAGACAGCCATGCATAGTCTACTGCTGATTTTCTTACAAAAAAATGACTAGATTAAAAAAAAAAAAAATTACATCACAAAATGACATCCTTCATTTAAACTGTAACAAACACTTGTCAACTTTGTTCAAATTCTGCTCCAAAAATAGCTGTCACTATGCAGTGTTAGCACTATTCATGGCACTTAAAAAAGTTAATTTCTATAGTAATCCAATCTGCAACCCAATGTATGAATAAATTAACTTAAAATGGCTAATCACTACTATCATGTACCTGATGCATTTTTATCTCTTCACAATGAGAGCATCAGATGATAATACCAATACAGAACTCAACTTTTAATATACTAAATCTGACCCTTGTTCTGCTGTGCATTGAGTGTGTGACTTTAGAGAAGTTATTACCAACTTATTTTAATCACCAACCACGTTTGTCTAGTAATTGGCTTTCTAGGAAGTAATCAGTATTGAGCCAATCCCTTATTTCTCCTCAACCTTACCTAATATACGTCTAGAAACATAAGGAGTATTTTCACTGTCTAGAAACTGCCTTGCTTTTCAAGTCCCTGCTCCAGTTTGAGCCATTATCTCCATATATCGGCAGTTCACGGAACATTACAGACTTCCTTACAGATAGCAATGTATCTGTTATCCAAGCCCTTACTGGCTTCAAGGATGACAAGCTAGCAGAAAAATATGCTGGTTCAATGGGAAAAGACTCTTGAAAAAAACCCAGGTAGCTACAAATGGTGTGAGTACGAGGAACACCGTTACTCTGATATTGCCTTGAACAAAGTCGCTTCTCCTGGGAAAAATACCTTACGAGAGGCAACCGAAAACCTAACACAACAGCTTGGAAGGTCTTTCATGGAGCCTTCCCAGGATGACATACAAGCAGCTGGAAACTTCAGAAGACAACAGAAAGTTGAAAGAACCATATAGCTGTAAGCTTTAAAAATGTAATCTTGTAATAGATATTCCTGCCAACTTAACCAGACAGTAGTATAAAAAGATTTCCAAAACCCATGGAGTTAATTGACTCTTTCGAATGGAATTGCAAGAGTTATTATTAAAACCCTTGGCAGAGAAAGAGGTTGAGTCCACGGTTAAAGATTCAGAGGCAGATTCTGGAAGGGCTATATATAAATGGAGCAGTTACTGAAGATGAATCACAAATCACTTGATTGTAAGTGTTGATTTGGAGACTGCATTAAAAAAAAAAAATTCTTAAAATTGCAAAGTGAATCATAGGGAATCCTCGGCAGAGTCCTTAAGGGCTTTGTTAGAATTCTCTGGAGAGGGAAGATCTTTCTTCGGTCCATGATAACATGTACTACCATCAGGTCAAGGTAACAAAGTTAAGGGAGGTTACTGAATATGGGCCTTAGGACTGAAAATTTAGGAGGCTACCTTCAGACTTAACAACGCTTAATAGAAACTGCCCGTAATGCTTTCCTCTGAAGAGCTTTATTAATGTTAATAATTAGTTATAGACCTACTCAAGCTTTAGAATCTTTGTCAGTACAACGTTTTGGAGTAGAGTATTAGACACTTGCCTTAGTAGTCTCCATTTCAGCTAAAATATAAATTTGAGCTTTCCTCTAAGATGAAAATCTGCACAGGTCACTGCACAACAGTAAGTCTAGTTTAATGCATTCTGAACTAAAACAACATCTCCAGTTAAATTTACAATGATTTTGTAACTCTCACACATAGGGACACATGAAAAAAATGCTATTTTGAATTAGCCACAAACAAATGAGTTAAAAAGAAAAATGAAAAAAATGGAACAAATTTTCCAAGCTTAAATGTTTTAGTCCAGCACATACAGAATATGAGGGGGGAAAAGATAAGCAGGGATGTTCACTAGCAGCTAAGTTTACAAAAATTCCCATGGAGGATATCTATTCACCTGTCGTCCTTTTGGTTGTGTTGTCGATGGCAAGTCCTGCAGAATAAAGTCAACCCAGGAGAAGAAATTTTCATTTTACTTTTTAAGGGTATACAACACCATTTGTTAGTGATTCATACTACATTACAGTAAAATGGTAAGTCAGACAAAAGTATAAAGCGTTGACTGATGTTTAGAAATTTTTTTTTTCTTAAAGAAAAATCAAACCCAGGCTGTTTAGCAGCAAGCTGAAGAAAGCAGGTAAAAAGTTTAAGCAGATAGAGAATGTGCTTTTTAATAAATAATTCAGCATCTTCAACACAAAAGCACTGTCAAGTGAAAGAGGCTCTTTATGTGAATGCCTTTTCCACTTAATACTTAGTCTTGTTTTTAAAAGAGAAGGATGGCTATTATAAATATTAAAAAAATTATTATTAAAAATGTATAATGCGATAAATTGTGCCAAGAAATAAGATTATAACTACTAGTCATATTACAAATTCAATTTAATTCACACAAATTTCTTAATTTTTTCATCCACATAATTATTTTTCAATATTAGTAAGCACTTTACCTTGTGGCAAATAATTTCTAAGTTGTAAATTTTTTTAATAGTTAAAGGAGTAGTTATTCTTTTTTTTGTTTGTTTTTTCATTTTTATTTCTCTTGTTTTTTTTTTTTTTTTTTTTTGGCTAGTCCCATGAACTCATGATATTGCCAGCACTCCCGCTGAAGGAACTTGCGTGTACAGTTACTACATTGGTCCAAACGACGACAAAAGATAAAACACCACAGATTTTCACCTTAATATACTTTAGAAAAAACAGGAGATCAGCAGCACCTTTCTACCTGAACACACACGAAACAAGAAGTACTTTGTGTTAAAGATGTGATGATAATAGCTTGGATTGTAGTGCAGTTTTAAGCCGCTTCCTTTTGCTTTTCATATCCAGGCAAGGCTCATATGTCACAAAGTCTGTGCACGTACCACGACAGCAGATGGCACACCAATTCCTTAACTCAGATAGCGGAAACCAGTACACGTTCCAGAGGGCTCTCAAAACACAAAACTTAAGAGTCTAAAACATCTTGAAATACCAACTGCACAGTTATTCTACCACTGCTTCCACGGTTCAGGATGGAAATAAAACTTCCACTTTAAACCTTTGCTTTGTTTTGAGGAAACTGCTAACAATGATTTAAGGATGACTGAAGCGTCACATTACAGTTATTAACATTCAATTCACTATATGGCTTTTAATGAGAAGAGTATGTTGGAAAAAATCCTTAAAAAAAAAGAAAATGGGGAGTTACATATGTAATAACCTTGGTTTTACCAGCAGGACAAAATTTTCCACTGACCACATGGTAAGTATAACAGTAATGGCAGATGAGCACCAACAAAATTGTCACACTTTCTCTGTGTGGAACTGGAAATCTTACCGAAACAGAATTGTTAGTGCTGCTATGGCCATTAGCTGGGGACTGTCTGGATGTAGAGGGGGAATCTCTCTGAAATAAGACACAAGGTTCATTAACAACACAACACTATCACAGGAACACAGATATATTTAATAGAACAGTTACATCCACAGCCTTATAACCATTTGCTTAGCTGCTTCATCTGTGAAAGCTTCCACGCTACAAACTCTGTAAATCTGAAAAGTTTTCCCATAGTTTAAAATTCAAGGTTTGACACTTTGATGTATCCTAGATAATAACTATTTTTATCGCCTTAGCAATCAAACAGCTTTTTAATTACTGAGTATCTGGGACCTCTTAGATCTCATGTGGCTGACAACGCTAAGGCCCTTAGTCATACTGGTGTCTTTGTTAACAGTAATTACCTGAAAGTTATATGCTGAATAATACTTTGAATAGAATGAGGCACATATTCCATTTTAAAGATACTTCTAAATCTTTTTTCAGCTATGCGGTGGAGGTCAGTGTTGATCAGCTTCTACTCTGCAAGATGCATCTCTCCACAGTGCCTCGAAGATACCGAAGCCAACACCTGAGAAGGAAGCTGGATGCTCTCTTCTCCCTCTTTTACAGCACACTGAGGTTTTTTTCCTCCAACATTCTTACGGGCTTAAAAGTATTAAACCTTGCCAAAATATATTGCTTTAAAAAAGCCACCTCTCTTGACCCAGACTACCCGTGTGGTCCTAAACGTCGGCGAGGAGACAGCAGATGCAGGGTGCAGATCGGGAAATTCTACAGAAAGGATAACAGGAGTTTCTGACTTGGCTTTGCAAATGCAAGGAAGCCACTTGTAGAGCTATCTTTTACACATGCCATTTTGATTGTATAGTGCTTATGAAATTCAGATCAGAGAATTGAGCCACGCCTTCAGGAAATAAAATAATTCACTCATACACTGTGAAAAAAAAAAAATCCCCTGTACTCACAAAGGAATTTTGGAATACAATATTCCATGTCAAAAGTCAATTTAGGAATGTCTGGTGATTTTGCATAATGCCAAAGATAGCAGAAAACAAGGGCTAAAACAGTTTTCAAAGAAAACAAAGCTATCCCTGTCACATTTTATCAATACAAGTGCCCTTTGTGAACAAATTAAAAACCAGAATTGTTCATGCAACATTAATCAGGTAAAGGTCCTCTACTAATATTCTCACACTTCTATTAATTATGTGATAGCACTCATAGCTATTTTAAAGCATCAAGAAAAGTTAAGGTGACAGGCAATACTTTATCCCTCTTGCTGCCTGTATGCTTGATGTGCAAACTCATGTAAAACTTCTGCACTTTTTTGTGAACTCATTAGATATTATTTCACAGAAAGTTCTGTATGTAGCTGTCTAGATGCTTGCTTTGATTTTAACACAGCTGAGGTCAGATCTGACAATATTATGGCTGTAAAATCATTGTGGTTCAAAGTATGTAGGTCTGTATACTTCTGCTACATGCATAAGAACAAAATGCTCATTTGTGACATGTAACGACCTGGGGGAAATGAGCTCTAATTTTATTTACAAAATCACTCCAGCATAACAAGTTGACCAAATAAGCTAAATAATAATAGACCAAATAAGCTATTCATTACCAAAAAAAAAAAAAAAAGGAAAGCCTAAAGGAACTGTTCTTTCTTTTTTTGTGTGTGTACAGGATTATCAGCATCACCTTTATCAAACAGCAGCTGAGATACTTTTTTTTTAAAAAAAAAAAAAGCAGTGACTTCCTTCTTTTATAAAGAGATTTTCTGCTTGCTCTGCAACTCTGTCTCTGCCACTTTCTCACTTCCAAGAAGAGATGAAAAATTAATTTTACCTTTTTTCTCTTTTTCTTTTTTTTTAAACCTAGTTTGTTATGATCTGCTAGTCAGTGATGGTTTAGCAAGGGAGAGCTTTGGCAAGTGATGCAAGCATCCAAGTCATTTGGAAAAAAACAAGTTTAGAGTCACTTGGAGAATGCCACTATTTCTGGACTCTCTTGAAGGCGTCTCCCTTTGAAGGAAATTTTCTTGGTTTGAGAATGTTTTGATTTGTAGTCCTCCAACAATTCTCAGCAGAAGACAGCATATTACTCAAAGCAAATGTTCATCATAACATACTGAGGAAAATACACATTTTCAGTGCTATTGGTGATTTCAGTACTAACTGTAAGAAATGAATCTATCAAGCTAGTCAAGAGGTATATGTATGATTTTTAAGTAACTAGGCAGTTCAACCACAATTTCAAAGGCATTTGGATTCTTAATTTCCTAGGGATCTGGTCTTTCTTTCCAAAAATACCAGACTCAAAAGTTAAGAGAAAAACTGTATTATGCGCAGCCTAATGGGACAAATCAATGAGCAGAGAGATCCTTGTAGGATGCTAGGACTGCTTAGAACTGGGCTGGAAAACTTCAGCTTTGGTTGTGATTGTTTCTCCAGTAAATCAGAAAAAGCCCTAGTTCTCCTGGGGATTAGAGCAGAAAAACACTTGGAGGATCCAATGATTCTGAATAGTGTAGAAGTGTTATCCTATTTCCATATAAGTCGACTATCTAGACTTCCCAACCTTGCCTAGCCCCAAGCCAAATAACAAAACGGCAGTCTTTTGGATCCTTGCTCTTCAGTTGAAGCACCACAGCTGAAGCCTTAGAGGAAGCAATCATAATTATTTCCAAATGACGGCAAAACTAGTTTCCCGTTGATTCTTTGTTCTTAGGTGTGGATTATGAAGTATAAAACAATGTGTTTGAGATGCAATCCTATAGTGGAAGTCAATTATGGCTACTAGATGTGGCCTGATCAAATTAGATACTGACGAGAACAGCTAGATTAATGACACTGTTGCCAGATCCACAAAATTAAAAAAAAAAAAAAAAAAAGAAGTACTTCCCTTATCATTCTCACATATGTGACACTATGAAAAGTTACTCGGGATGTTTTTTCAGTACAAAGTGAGAATGCAAATGTAGCAAGAGCAAAATGCTTACTCAGTTGGATAAAGCTGAAATATATAAACAGCATACACAGTCATCAGCCATAAGAAGAATTTGTTGCAATAATTGCCTCAGTTCATATTTATGCAAGTCTGTAGTTTCCTGGGTATCTGAAGCAGAAAACACAACAACCTGGCCACTGCGTTAGCTAGATAGCCGAGTAACTCAGGCCATTTGCCACACCAGTGACTAGACAGATCATCTCCCAGTAGATCAGCTGAACAAATTTTTAGACAAGGGAATCTGTAAGTATTATGTTTTCAAGCAAAGTCTACTCCACGAAACAGAAGGCCTGGTAACTGAATGGAAGGCACAGGTGCAGGAAAAGCCACAAATCCGTAAGAAACTTGAAATTATTCAGTTGAGATTTTGGAAACTGCCTAGTGACACTGAAGTATTATGTACTATAGGGCCAAGAGTTCCCTAAATATGCAAAAGTGGCTTAATATTTAGGAAACACCACTACAACATTTCTCTTAAATGTCTACAAAAGAAGAAAAATGTGGCAAGTGAAATGCAAATCTCAGTTATTAAAAAAAATAACATCCCGTGCCTCCCCCCCCACCTTTGTATACAAAGGCATGTAGGCAGGTTCTATATAAAAGGCAGATCACCTCTGATTCTACTAATATTTAGTTTTTCTTATTCAAGATTAACAAGATGTTTTGCAATCCAATGACATCACCATGGCAGGAGCCTCAAAAAAACCCCCAGTTATTGATTCTGTTTTATATTCCTCTTCTGGTAAGAACTATACTACGTGAGCACCAGTCCATGACAGAAGGGAGGAGGGGAACCAAACATAAATTTATACTGAAACATTGCCAAAAAATACCTTAACTAGTAAGATTATACTAGTGAAGATCCAGTACCTCTGAACTAATCCTGCTAGAGAGCATGAGAAGCAAGCTTTCTGTGTCTTAGTAATGTCAGTCAGCATTCATTTTTAGCCTTTATCAATGGTTAAGAATTTGATTCATCATCTGAACTGCAACCCTAAAAAATTCTGTGAAAAAATTTCTCTGTGTACCAAAGGACTAGTAATGCTTTAAGAGGATGATTTAAAAATGTTGGCTTTTTGTGTAAACTTGTAAGAGCTGAAAATCTAGCCAAAGTCACAGTGGCCGAGCAGGTGGAATAAACTCAGCCGCCTCTGATTAAATGAACGCTAAATGCCACAAAGTGTGATAATTAGACATGCTTGGTTTTTTTTTCCCGTCTGTCTTTGATCACACATTTCTAGTTTTGCTGTTTCTTCCCAAAGAAAGGTAAGAGTCCACTTTCCTCTCTTCTGTGAAATAAACAGTCACGAAGAATCTAAGGACACAAAGCTAAGGAAAAGAGATGACCTACTACTACTAAAATGAACCCTAAAGGTATTAATTTAAAGCTGTATGCTGAATTATTTTTTCCAAATAATCATCTTCCCAGCAGGTCTATAGTTTCACCAGTTTCTGTATTTTAATATTGGGAAGTGAGATGTCTTTCATTACTACTGCTATTTACAGCACAGAAGACAATACATAAATTGTCAGCACACTCTGGAATTTCTATTTGAGGTGGTTTTTTTTTTAAAGAATTTGTATTTCATGAAAAACTTCTGCTTTCACATTTATAACTTTTAAGAAAATTAGCCTCATAGGTGAAAATTTGTCAAACCTTCTACCTCTAAAACCTTCTAGTTCTTGTTAACTTCTTTTAGAAGTACAGAAGGCAACCAAAAAGCAGTAATTTTTTTCTTGCAAACAGATTGTTCTGACAATCACAATAGCAGTTCCTGTGTGTTCTAGCATCTGCTGAGATACAAAAACTATTAGGGTGAAATCACAGCTCTAATTAAGATAAGGTGCTTGACTGCAACAGGGATTGTGATTTCACTCTTGGAATTCTAATTTGGGAACTGCGCAGTTGAGCGTGTGGCACAAAGACTGGCATCATCTATGTAGTGCATATGCCATCTGTATGCTTAAATTGGAACAGTATCGCTCAAGTAGCCATTTTCTAGAATTTAATTCCCTTCAGTTGCAATCTGGAACATAACTTTGTGAGCAGAAGGGAATTAAACATTACTGTGTAAAACCCATAATACCAAGTTTCTAGTTCACCAAGAACTAACTCCAAATCTCTTTTTCTTCTGTAATGACAAATACCATTTTTTCATGGAAACATAGCATTAAGCCACATGTAACTGTTACAGACAACCATCACAAATTTACCTCAACAGGGTTATACAGAAACAGATTGTTCAATTAACCCTTAACAGCCCAAAGCAGTAAAATAACATTTAATGCCTAAAAAAAGGAGGATTGCTCCTCAGCTTAGGAACTTTAATAGACTTCCTGGACAAGGAGTTTAACTTAAAATTTTTTTAAAGGGGCTTCCTAAATGCATGAGTTAAGGATCCCCTTTCCTATTTTTTTTTTTTTTTAAACAGGCTGTAAAGAGTTAGTTAAGGTGCTGATGAGATGAATATGAAGGCAGGGCTGAGTAGGTAGGTGGGACCTACTCGTGTTCCGTTATCTTTGTTGTAAAATTGGTGTGCGTGATCTAACAGGACAGGCAGAAACAATTTCCCAGAAAGCAGTAACATTCAGCCATCAGCAGGCAGTTAGTTACAGGACTAAGGAAGAAATGGAACGGTTCATTAAATTCATTACCTCACAGGATGAAGATTGCGTGCGATAACTTGGCACAATCTTAAAGGTAATACTTCCACGCATTTCCCTCTGCAAAAAGAGAAGCACTTCTTTAAAGACTAAGGCACTGAAGATAAAATTGCCAAATCACTAATGCTTGAAAGGAAAGCATCATAGTTTGAGAGCAGCGGTATGTTTTCCTAAAGTGAATATTCAGGAAAGCTAAAATGTTATGGCTAATTTGTCATTTCACTTATAAACAAACATTTAAATTGTCTCTCATTAATCTAAAAGTTAAACATACATCATTAGTTTGATCGCCTGACCAGTTTTCAAATGCCTAGAACCTACAGCTGTATTTCAAAGGTGAGAGATTCAGAGACATGTAGGTTTCGTCCATGTCAATCTTTTCTTTGTAGCCATATCCTTGTAATCCACAGAGTCTTTGCTACTAAAGTAAAATTTCTTCCCTTTCATCATACACGTTAAATAGCATATTTACAGTTTCTGGAAAGCTGCATTTTACTGTACTAAAGGCAGAAATGCAAGAAATAGTCTTTCATCAATATAGAACATGGGGTCTGCTGCTAGTTTGCATTTACTATAGTACAAGAATATTCACAACAAGTAGTAACTGCAGAATAGTAGCAGATTGTGGCAACATATTTGCTCAGTCATATTTTCTTAAATGACAGTTTGAATCTAAGTGCCATCACATGGCTGACAACTGCAGGACTCGATCTGGGCAGAAAGGTAAGCAGATCACTTGAAGTGATCTTGGAGTTTTTCCCCGTTCTCTCTTTGGCTGGCTTACTGTGAGCCAAAAAAATGCTATTTGCCTGGACTCACTCAAGCTTGTCTGTATGGTTCTGGACACAACAAAGGGATTAGTGATATCATCCAAGATCCCAAGGTTAGGGTTGCATACAGAAAAATTTGCAAGTGCTGTGGAATATCAACCTGACTCTACTAGCAAGGCCCAAGTTGGAGTTTTTCATGCAAAAAGCCAGACTGCCTGAGCTCAAAATATTTTTTTTTTCTCTGTAACATCAATAACCATGAGCCATAATAGTTATAAACTGAAAGAAGGGACGTTCTAGCCGTACATAAGGAACACAATTTTCTCTATGATGATAATTAAATATTGGAACAGGATGCCCAAAGAGGCACCTGTCCTGTCAAATCTCTGTCCTTGGATATATTCAAGGCTTAACCAGACAAAGTCCTGAGCAATCTGGGTGGCATTCAATGTTGATCCTGCTTTGAGAAGGAGACTGGACTGGAGACCTCCTGAGGCCACTTCCATCCTGAGTGGTTCTATGATTTTTTGTCTTCGTATTTGTGCAGCAATGACACCAATAGTCAGGAATAAGTTTCTCTCACAGTCTACTTAGTGACTACACTTGGTGTAGACTGAAGATTTAAAATAAGGGCATGATCTTTATAGACTAACTTGGGATGAGTAATAGGAGGAAAGCAGTATTTTTTCTGTTCTGTCCACTACAGACAAGAGAAGAAACTCCTGCATTTCAACAAAGGACACTCAGACATTAGAAAAAACTTTTTAAAATGTAGAAGAGTTAGTTCACTAAAGTGAACCGCCTGGAGAGTTTGGGGAGACTCCATTGCTCAAGTTTTTTTAAGAGTTGGTCAGACATACATCTGTCAGGAATGGTTGGATGTCAGTGACCTTTTCTGTGGGACTAAATGGAATAAATAAAATGACACCCGGAGGTGCCTTCTACCATTCCTGGGTGTAAGGCGCAAAAAGTCACTACTAAAAACCAGGGGAGAGTCTGTAGAAGGCTTGAACAGCTGAACACAGGAAGACTTTGTGTTACACACACATGTAAGCTATCAAGAATAGAAGAAAAAGGGGGAAGTTACAATGCAATTACATAAAAGTTTTGTCAAAATAGGATAGGCACTTTTACAAAGAACATGAGAAAGATTTCAGGCACTTACAAGCATTTTTTGTAGTTGTTCTACAGTTTGATTTGCCACACTGATTCCGTTTATCTCTCGGATTTCATCCCCTACATGTAGCGTACCTGCGGAGTTAACAAACCACACAATCACCTCAAACATGTTTTTACAAATTGAGATAATTGCAAGACAGTACTAATATTCATACAAAGACATAAATATGAAACAACATTAAAGTAAGTTTTTTGGTTAGATTCAGGACAGGACTTTGCTAGCTATGTATTAGCTACCAAAGATTACGAATCTGTCATTCAGAGTGCAGTCAATAAACCAGCACAAGATGCCCAGGCACCCTATAAGGTACGTGGGGAAAACATCAGTCCCTTACAAAGACACTGCAAAAACCCACACATTGAAAAGAAAGTCACCTGCAACTAGACAGCTGGAGACATTCAACAGAGATATTCAAGCAGGATTGTATTAGATGACTACTTACTGCAGTTTAGCTTCTGGACATAGACTTAATTTTATCTGTCAGACTGCCGTATTTTTGCATGTCTCTGATTTTGATTTGCCATAGTTACAGTATGCATTTCCTGTATGTATACTTGACTTCAGCTTGAATGTAATGATTTATGTGACTACCTACAATGTCAGATGATGAAACAAATATCTACTTAGCTTAGGCAAGTCATAAGCTGACCTGCTGAAGCTGGGATGGGAACGGCGTGCTACAACATGGCTCTAAGGCAGTACAAAAACTCAACAGGGAGGAGGCAGTGAATGACCTGATTATCTTCAGGATTAGAAGCAACCTAGGAGACTCTTTTGGGATGATAATTTCTGAGTAGCTCAAGCTTGTCTAATTCTCTAGCAGTTCTCCAAAAAAATGTCCATGGTTTATTATTAGCTAGAAGATGTTTTTCATATGTAATGAACTATGATGAGACCATTTACTTCATGTATATTTCTTTCCACTGTATGATTTAAATAATTTGTGCAAGTATCCTTTTCTAAATACTGTACCTAATACAATTACTGTACCTAATATAATTAATCTTACTTGGAAAACTAGCAACTGGCAAACATTTCCTAAACTAAAACATACCTATGGAAAATTACCTGAAAAAAGGCAATCAAGTCGAATCCTGAAAAATCCTTAAAATTCTTTTCCTGAACAAAAATAGTCAGTTTTTCCAAAGAATACTATGCAAGTAAAACATTCAGCTGGACAAACGTATGAAAAAAAAAATAAATCAAACTGTGTGCCTGCTAAACACAAGCGTAGCCTGAATCAAGAAGAATTCTGAAAAGCTCTGTTCCTGTGATTCCCTTTGGGCTCTCTTCTGTGAAACAGCAGCTCACTTGGCAGTGCTACAGGAGAGAGCCCAAGGTTCACAAAAACTTTCAGTACTCTCAAGAGTAAGCCCTTCAGCCACATTAAAACGCTCCAAACAATTCTACAGGAGCTGATCTGCTGATAGGGAAATTATAAAAATAAGAGCCATCACAATTCTTCTTCCACTTTTCAGCGGAAAAATTGTCACAATTAATAGTTTAGTGAATGTGAACGCAACACCCCTGCATTTGAATTTCCAATTAGTCTAGTTCACATTTAGAATATTAATGACCAAATCTCCAGTGAAACACTTCAAAAGTTCAGTTTTGGCAGACTTTTTCAGGAAGGCATTCAATACCCAATTCTTAAAAAAACATATTCTAGAAACAAAAAGAGGTTCTGCGTTGACTGTATCATGCCAAAATTAAATTGTGTTTGAAGTGAGTGTAATTGTTTTTAAACAATAACACTGAATCAGAAAGAG